>NW_026055218.1:0-100004 GCF_022829205.1 Neoarthrinium moseri
GGGGGGGTTGTACCGAGATGGGAGGGTTCTTCTTCCGGTGAGGGAATTCAAGGGGAAGAATCTATTCTGCATGGAGGGAACAGAGATAGAGAGACTCACATATAGCATCCCGGGACCAGCTGATCCCTCGTCCACCGCGCGCGGACCTCGGCCGGCCCGTCGTCGGCAGCGGTTGCGGCGGCATCGTCCTCCTCAAGGCCGTTGGACCGCTTGCGCTTCGCCTTGGACGAGGCGGGCTTTGACTTTGACCTCGACCGCGAGGTCCGCGCCGCCTCCTGCAGCTCGGCGACCAGCTTGCCCAGCTGCCGCCGCAGTATGCCGAAGCTGCCCCACCATTGCGCGCCGCGGAACTGGTTGTGGTTGCGGTGGTTGAGCCCCGCGAGGATGGGCTGCAGCGGCTGCAGCAGGGCCAGGGCGCGCTGGTGAGGGTTGGTGTTGGTGTTGGCGTTGGTGTCCAGGGCGAGGACGACGCTGCCGGGGCCCTTCACAGCAGCTGCAGCGGCGCGTGAGAGGGTGGCCATCACATGGTGCGTGCGGCTTCTGACTGGGATTAAAGATCAGCGTGCGGATGTTGAGTTACTTTGCTTTGAGCCGGAGGTGAAGTTCTTATAAGATGCTGGAGTAAAGGTTTGATGTGAATGTGTGGTGGAGCAGCCGTGTTGAAAAGTTGGCTCCACTTTCGGACAGGCGATTCTAAGTGGTGCTGACAGTAGATCCAGACGGTGAAGGGATGTTATGTGTCCGAATTGGTGGCTGCTACTTACGATACCGGTGTAATTGAAAATGCCATGCGAATTATACGATTTAGACATCACGGTTGATAATGAAAGTCTATTCGATATCCAGATGCTGTCATGTTGGCCGTCATGGCCGACTGGAAACAAGTTCGTCATTTCCAGGAAGTCTAGAGAAGTGGACTATGTTATACACTTATTCCACGGCCGGCGCCCAGGCCACAACTGTCTCTGCTTCCCATATATCGAGCTCAATTGCATTCTTTTGTGTAATATTTTGCTGTCAATATACTGGTCTATCCTGTTATATACAGTATCCCAACTAAAAGAACGGCCGCCTATCCATGGCCGTGGAGTTGTATGTACCTAGATCCAAGCCGAGCTCCCCGCCTGTATCCGAAATGAGTGATGATCCATGCGCGCCGTTGATGAAAGAATGTGTGGTATGTCCCATTTGAACCGCCAACTCCTTGCCCAAAGATGTAACCATTATTCGTGACCCGTAAACCTCATGATGCTTTCCTCCCCGGAGAGTTGCCAGAATATCTTTTCCATCTCCGACTACAACGTCGACCTCTTGCTGCCCGACATCAGCTGCGATTTCGACGAGTTCCTCCACTCGTGTATCGAGTCCTCCCAGCCCGGCCCCGCGGAATCCCAGCTCCACCCACTGTTATGGTCGTAGGTGGCCCGCTCCGTCCTCTTCTCTCTGACATGCGCCTGTGGCGCCATCGTGATCCTTGCACGACCAACACCGTACTGGCCGCCGGTCTCAGCCATCTCGACGTCGCCCTGATCCGACAGACCGCGGCAGTGGAACGCCGTGGACCGGACCGACAGCCTCGAGGACTGGCGCCGCGGGGACGCGCGGATGGTGGTGCTCCGGTAGTGCCCGCGCGTGGGGTCGACGGGCTTCCGGAAGAGCGGCCGCAGCGTCGCGATGGACGAGGCGATCAGGCCCAGCCCGTTCTCCACGGTGCTCCAGATGAGGAAGTCGGTGAAGACGTACAGGAAGTCGGCGTCGTGGGTGAGCTGCCAGACGTAGGGGATGCGGATGAGGGTCGCTGATGAAGCACTGGAGTTTCACCATGTTAGTTTGAGCAGTTCTATACCGCACGGTAGATTGGCAATCAACAAAGTTGCAACGTACATGACGCCCAGCCCCAAGATGGCAGCGATGCTGATCTTGCTCCGCCGGCTCAGCTCCAGGTTCCACACGAGGGCCACGGGGAGCAGGCCCAGGACCCAGTCGGCGAAGGCGTTGACGGCCGAGGCGGCGTACGTCGAGCCGGTGGCGACCTCCTCGCTGACGCAGGTGCCGCGGGGCGTGGTCGGCAGCACGCGCAGCCAGAAGTAGCCGATGGGCCGGCACTGTAGCAGGGCGATGAGGAAGTAGAAGATGTTGAAGGCCAGCACGACGGCCAGCACGGCCCAGATCGCCGCGCTCTGCCACCGCCGCGAGCAGATGCGCAGCAGGAACAGGCTCACGGTGAGCTTGAGGAAGACCGAGGTCAGGATGTAGGCGATCTCGCCGAACCAGCGGGCCTGCAAAGGGGGTTGTGAGTGTCAGTCATGGGGACCGTGTGTAGATGGCATGGTTGTTTCTCTCACCTTCAGGGCCTCGGGGATGTCTTCCGGTGGGACATCCGAGAGGTGTTTCCCGGCGCCGTGTTTGATGCTTAGGAAGACACAGGTGCAGTAACACGCGAAGAATGCCTGTATTGCACAAATCAGCAACTGCTTCCTCCAGAAGACGTAAACAATTAGTGTTTACCATGGTCACCAGAGCCATCCAGTCCTCCCACCGGAACGACTTGATAACGTAGAGTCGCACATAGCATCTCAAGGCCACCGTGACGCTGGAAACCGCCAGCAGCGTGACCGTGATGTTGAACATCAGGGGACTCCGATCATTCTCATCTTGCGCCATGGTTGTCTGTCGCTGAGTATCATAGATGCCAAGGCCTGTGTTCATGTAAGTCGACAGATGTAATTCAAAGTCAAAGCGTCAACCCACGCCAGCCGAAGGCCATCAATAAACAGAGACAGAGTCACATCCGCGAGTATAGCACGAGGGCGCAAGCCGAGATATACCACAGAATGCTACCCTTCGCCGCAGGCCCGCACCTGGGGTGCCTGGCCCAGGTGTGTATGGGTCGATGCCTCGGGAGATCGTCGACCAGGGCCTCCGCGACGCCGGGGACGCGGGGGAGGATTCTCGCCCCATCTACTGTCTGCCATCTACTCTATCGGTGCTGTCCAGCGCACGCCTCCATGCCGCTCTTAGTCCGCAAGGGGGAACTGCTTCCTTTAGTCACGGGCGCCCAGATCGCAGCTCGTCTTGCAAGCTGCCGCACGTGGTATGTATGCGCGGCGGCTCACCGCAGGCTCCAGAGGCGCCACCACGGGCCTCGACGGAGGCATACGTATACTCGTGGACACATCGCCGGCTTATCAGGCCTGCCTGGGTCGGACGAGGGGCGCGCGCACTGCGCCCTCGTCCGAGTAGGTCCATGGCCCAGGATAGTAGACAATGCCCGTCGTATAGCCGAAAGATATGAAAGCGGACGCGGTCTCACATGTGCGCCTGACAGTGCCGCGGAGGCGGCGCATCGGACGCAGGTCGTGAAACGGGAAGCTAAGCCCGCCGTGGCGATTATGCGTTCCGGGGTCAGGCCGGATTAGGAGCACGGGAGCACAACAAAGTTTTTGGAAGACATACAAGAGAGCATGGATGACTCTCGTGTTCCGCCGTGGGTTCAAGGTGAGTTTGGGTCTTTCAACAGCCCTTGGTCCTGTGAATGGTCCCTCAGTGCTGCGGGGATGCCTCCGGCCGACACTCGGCGGTGCATTCGGATCCTACAAGCTGGGGCCTTCGGCACGCAATATTTAGAGTAAAGCCATTGCGCAGGCAAATGCTCAAGATGAGCTGAGCACCGGCCCTGACCATTGAGCTTAGAGGCCATCCAAGGCACTAATCTTCTGCGGAGCTCGCTTTGACAACTATGCGTGCAAATGACACAGGTGCCAGAAGATACGAGGACAGGTCAGTATCAGCGAACGGCTAGGTTTAGATGTGTCTTGCGAGTTCCGTCACCAAGGCCAACGACCTTCCGTTTGTATAAGACACTTGTCCAGATTCGGCAGATCTGAAAATGGTTGACTGTCCTGTGGCTTCAGATAGTATGGGAGATCTGACGAAGCAGATCAGAATCCGGCAGGGGGCCGCTGCAGGTGCGGGACGAGAGCCGGCGCTAGAAACGGGGTTGCAGTGCATGGGACGTCTTGGCAACCGTGGCAGCCAACTTCACGTCCTCTTTCTTCTTGAGTGGCTGAGTGCAGTATCAGCTTGAGACTTCACAAAGCCCCACGATGATAACGAGTTTTGTTTGTCAGAATCATGAGTTCATTGGTTCTGATCTATCTATCTCCAAGGCCCAACCCTGTACGAATCACGAAATACGGCCTCAAGAGAGGCTCCATGCCTACATCTTCTGTAGGACCAGGCACCGGCCTGTTTCCGTTCGGTGTCTTCCGTAAAAGGCCGATGGCGGCGACACAGCCGCGTCCGTCGCAATGAAAACAATGCCGAGTGGGTATCGTCCGCGACGCAAATCAGGAAAACAAGGAAAATCCGGGACCATCACAAAGGTCCAGTCGACACACCATCATTAACCACCCTGTCCATGCCCCGTCCGCTTCCATATCAAACTTTGTCTCGTCAACGTCCAGGCAAGGCTTGTGCCGTGTAAGTCGATCGTGGGCGACGATGATTCCGAAGAATGTTGCATGAAAACTATTTCACTGTTAGTTAAAGGCTTGATATATATGTCGCCGATATAAACATGATTGGAAATAATAGAAAAGATATATGTATGTCGCCGACATTGAGTATAGGTATAAGAAGGTATATACGTGTCGCCGAAGTTCAGTACAGGGATATACATGTCGCCGACATGTGTAAGAAAAAAAAGTAAAAAAAATATACATCATGAGAATGTCATGGTGTATATATGTCGCCAGGGGGTAGGGTGGGAGAAGAGAGGGAAGGACGGCAAGTAGAACATACCTGGCGGTGACATCTAGGCTGGTGAAAACCACATCTCGTGGCGGTGTGTCGGTCAATCATAGAGAATCAGGAAAGAAGCAAAGAAAGGTAGGAAATCGGGCCAACTATTCTCTGTTAGTGAACATTATCACGCTGATTAGAGTGGGAACAGAAACTCACAACATCTCTTAGCCCTGGTGAAAGTGGACTTTGTCGAAGAGATGTGTGTGAAAGGCCGCTCTAGAGATGGTGTCAGCAATCGAAAGAGCATGTGTGTCTTGGGCGCCAGGCTGCTTGCCAGGCTGCTTACCAGGCGACTTTAGTCCTCGAGGCGGACGGCGTAGAAGCCACCCCAGGGGGTAATGTACCATCGGGTGGGCAGTCGATCAATGGTAAATCGGTTGCGCTTGGTCCAGTTACCATCGAGCTCACGAAGAAGATACATGCGGGCGGGGTCGTCGTCATCAGGCTTGAAGTCCTGAGGCTCCAGGAGATTATCTCTGTGCATCGACTCCAACAGGTCGAGCGTGTTCTCTCCCTGGGTCTTGCCGACGCCCATGATGTCGGGCGGCAGCATGCCGTGGGGGAGCGAGCTAGGGGCACAAGTACCTGTGATGAACTGAGGCTGGCCAGCGGCCATGGTGCCGACCTGGACTGCGGGCTGAGCAGCGCCAGGAGTCTGCATCGCGTAGGCAACGCCCGGCGTGGGCATGGCGGCAGGCATACCGGGCATCATCGCGGCGCCGTTATACATGGCAGCATGCGGCTGCGGCTGGTATGCCATCATCGGCATCTGGACGGGAATGGCGGCAGCGCCAGGGTGGACCTACATTGGACGAGCTTGTTAGCAAAGTCCAACAAGTTTTGTTTGCAATGAAGGTGAAAGCGAAAGTGAAGGGGAAATGAAAACAAAACGAAACGAGGGGTGATCGAGCTGTGATTCATGGCACATCGATTGATGCGACGCCATGCCAAGCCAGGCCAGGTCAGATGTTGGTGAATTTGGACGAATCACTTGCATTGTAAGGATAGAACTGAGCCGGCTGCGGGTACTGCTGCTGCTGCTGCTGCTGGAGAGGAGCGGCAACGTTCATCGGAACACCCTGCTGAGGGTATCCGGCCTGCGTAGCATAGACGGGAGCAGGGGCGTTGGGAAACTGGCATTCGCAAGGGCCCGAGTGGTAGGAGGGGTAAACCTGGCCAGCGGGGTACGCAGCCGGGGCAGCAAACGGAACACCATTGTCATATCGAGGTCGATAGACATGGTGCATCGGGCCGTAGGTGGTGTCGGGTACGGGCGGCTGGAAATGCTGGCCCGTGTTGGGCATGGTGCCATTACCGTAGTCGGCCATGGTGAGGTTGGAAAGAGTGCGAAGGAGTCTTCCAATTGCAGCTGTGAGGGCAGAGAGGGCTGTGGTGTCTGGGTCTTGCGCAGAGGGAGAGCTTACAAGGTCGTTGTGGTGATGGAAGTGGTTGTGACTGGCCCCGGAAGGGATGAGATTGCCACTCAAGTAAGGAAAGACGCCCGGGTGATTGTGGTGAACGTAGGAGTGACCATAGTGGGGGCTAGAGTGGATGAATTGATTATGGTAGGCACCTCTCTGAAGGGATTGGCCTCTCTGAAAGAATAAGGGCGTGTTCCAGGCACCAGGACCCTGCTGAGCCTGAGGTTGATAACGACCAGCTCTGTGCTGGTACTGGGGCTGCGGGCCAACGGCAGGATTGGGACCGTTCACAGCAGGTTGGGCATTCCGAGAGATAGTATGCTGCACTTGAAGACGGTCGCGCGAGCCTGGGAGAGCCGGCAAGAACCAGCGAGCAGGATCACTGGCTGTGCCAGCGCTCGCATACGACGGTGTCTCAACTCTGACTCTGGTCGTTCTGGTGCCGTTACCGCCAGCAACGCCGCCCGCATCACCGCTGGAAGAGGGACGGCTGGAAGAGGGTTGGCTCGAAGAGCGCTGGCGGCCGGAAGCGGGCTGGCTCGAAGACGGAACGCTAGTAGCCGGAGTTTCGTCCTCAACGGTCACCTTCTTGCCTTTGTCCTCGGACGGCATCGTGGGAGTGTGATGTGGATGTATGGTTTAGGGGGCGAGGTCGACGAATCTGGGGAAGGGATATCAGGCGACGATGTCCCCAGAGGGTGTGATTGGGACTCGACGAGTCGTAGAATGATGAGGTCGTCTAGGCTCGGGGTGAGAATGTCTCAAGAGAAAGCCTTGTTCTAGCTTATGCAGCAGGCGGAAGAGGGGCAGAAGGATTGGGCGAAGAGTTCACTCGGAGCTGGACTGCTCGCCTGGGTGTGAGTGATGTTGAGACAAAGATATCTCTGGGGGGAGATTGTAGCGGATTAAATATAAAACTGGAGGGAAGGTGAGTGGGCCAATTAGGTATCCAATTCACATTGAAGTGAATTCAAGTCTTTCATAAATTCACTTTGATGGCGAATTGAGGTTCAGATGAATGGACTCGACTCTGGATTGTTGTTCGAGACTTGGTGGAGGTAGTTGCCAAGCTTTCTCAAGAGGAAAAGTTTGCATAGTGGCATAGGTAGCAAAGAATGAGTTGTCAATGGACTTTTTTTTGCTGAAGTCACTCCTCCATGAGTCTCTGCTGCGGTGATGGGGGAAGCCGAACCCGGGCTACAGCATATCGAGCCGGAGAACGTGAAAAGCGCGATGGTACGGATGAAAACACGCAGATGGAACCGTAACCCTCCAGAGCATCCCATGTGCTGGTATCGGATGGACAAAATTCACTTCACTTATCGGCCGAAAGGCATCAAAACATAGCAGACCTGGTGCGTCAAGGGGGCAACATGTTGGCTTCGGCGAGTGAACGGAAAACGACGGAAAAGAATCAAACTTACAATATTCCCTACAACCGGAGCCCATTGTCGGCCATTCCATACGTACTGGAGCGCTGGCTGGCGTTGCTGGCGGCGCTGCTGCAGTTCGGTAGCCGAATCGTCCTCGAGGACAATGTCTTGAACGGGCCAGCACGGGAAACACATCTTGAGTAAAGTCTGTGTGCTTGTTGTGGTCGTGATGATGGAATTAGTGAGTTTCGCGGGCGTTGATGTTGTGGTCTGGTGTAGTTTTCGGCCGATTAGAATTTTTCTCTCAATGCAAATGGAGAGTGAATATGTTGTGTTGTTCTGTCCTGATACCAAGCGGCGGCAGTTGCGACAACAGGTAGAAGGCTCTTCCACCGCAAGACACAGGCACCCACCTTTGCCGACACTTGCACGAATGTGAAGGCTCACAGCCAATACAAAAGGATCCCTTCAAAGCTTCTGCTCGGACTTCTAAACCGTAAGCTCAAGTTCCTCATTCTGTTGCACTCTACAGCTATGAGATTTGTCTAAGGTCCCAAACGCAACCGGACCTCGATGCACAAACGAGATATTCTACGATCATTTGCATCACAAGATACTCAACTGGGACACGGATATGTACAATCAGATACCACTCTGACGCAGAGGGCATTGTCTCCTTACTGTCAAATCTATAAACACACAGCATCCAGCGCCGGCCGATCCTGAATTCAATTCGACTGGTATACAAACTTTGCTGTAATAACCAATCCACACGTCCTCAAAGTCTCATAGCCATGGTACACATGCCAACGGAGGCGACACAACCCTAGAGGGTTGATTCAACCCTGTAGCCCACAAACACTTCAGGGGCTCGTCATTCCGAGGTCACTCCATACTGGCTAAGGCAGTACGTTGTTCCTCTAGAAGCCAGGTCTGGAGCCTCATCAGTATAAATCATGAAGTTGCTAAGGTGAGAGCGAGCACACCTGAATAAAAGCTGGAATCTCATCGGGGTTTTTGGCATGGTCCTTGACGAGCTGCTGAAACTCATCCTCTGTCTCCAACGCCCGCCACTCGCTCGTGTCCGTAAGCTTCTTGAGGGATTTGGATAGCTTCTTGTACAGCCACTTGCGGTCTTGCTCGTCTTGGCCTTCATCGTCTTGCCCCAGAAAGTCCATGAACTGGTTGATCCCCCCATCTGCAGGGGACATGGAGACTCCATGCACATTGTGACCCCAGCTGGCTGGATGGAGGGGATCGACAAGGGAGTCGAGCCAGGCGTGAAGGTCTTCCAGGCTTTTGGGTTCCGCAGTGTGGTGGCATTTGTACGTCATCTTGTTATGGTGGTCGTAAGTAAGGAGGCAGACCTCTATTTCGGGCTCCCGGGGCTTGGAAGGGAATTGCAGGTCATGCTTGGCCAAGTAATAAACCTGTTCGTCGAGAATATTAATGAGACGTGCTCGGAGCATACCGATTACTTTCATGTGTTGGGTACCTTTTCCTTGGTCGTCATGTCCTCCAAGGGCTTTGGGCCCAACCACGCGATCAGATCGATCTTTCTGATATTCTCATCCAGCAGCGGCGTAATAGCGGAAACGACCGCGGGGTCTCCTAGCATAGCCATCGAGTCGCCATGAAGCGCTCGCAGCTTGGGGTCGACCGGCGCGGCATCATCACAGCATACCCGGAGATAGCCATCATCCGGGATCAGAGCCAAGTAGAATACTTCAGACCGGCGGGCGTCACCGTTTGATGTAGAACCAACTTGGCAAGCCTCAAATAGCATCTCTTGCATCGTCACGCGAACGCCGTTGGCGCGCCAGGTCTCGACATAGGACGAGACAAGCTGATTCTTCAGCTGCTCGGGCGTGGTGACCGTGGCGGCTGGCGATTCGGCCATGGCTACCGGAACCAGGTCTGGACTGGTTGATGGCAACGAAACCTCGCAAAGGCTAAGATCGAATACAAAGGTCCAAGTCTGCTAACGTGAGGGGCGGAAGCATGCTTATGGCCGTAATTTTGTTGTCCTGCTTCGATCCCAAAATCTCGTTGCCGCCAGGGTGGGATAAACAGGCTAGGTACTCGAACAATCCAATTGCAGGTGGCCTGGCAACACTAACACCAACACCATACGAAACATGCGGAAGGAGCTCGGCTCAGGGTCATGAAAAAATCTCAATTGCCATCCCAGTGCTGACTAGAACGCCTACCTAACCGCACTCCACAACTGCGGACTGCCTTCTAATGCGCTTCACCGTCTATGTTACACGTCCAGCCAGAGGAGAGATGATCCATCGCTATGCGACCAGCCCAAGGAGGCACCATTTTTCAGGTTATGATGTCAGAAGAATTACATTTGTCGTAGAGACCTGGGGCGAGGTCCCGTATTTATACACAGCACCCGAAACGTAGGTTGCCAGAATACCGTGAGGTGCTTCGGGATCCAATTTTTTTTTTTTTATAAAGCGGTTCGCTTCTTATAGTCGTTGTTCCTGCTCAGTCGGCTCTGCGAACATGGCGCGTCGGGTCACCTGTTTCCGAAGTCAGTTCAGTGCCCGTGCCACTTGCAGCGGTTGACACAAAAGGGGGGTTCACTTACAGCCCATGCTCCAGCAATCGAGGCGACAACTCCTCCCGAAACCATCATCGGCCGCAGGCCTCTCGTGCTCTTGAAGAGCATGCCGCTCAGACCACCAGCCAGAATCGTGTTGAATGCGTCGTGCTTGCCCCTGGCGTAGCCGATACCAGAGTTGAACAAGTTGTAGCAGATGGCGACGACACCGGCCGAGTTGCCGAGGAAGGGGCCGCGTCGCGTCACAGCGTTCAGCACCGAGTTGAGACGTAGTTTGGGAGGCTGGTTCGCCGACCTCCTCAGGCCCTCCTGCAGACCCCAAGCACCTCCGAGCGTCAGGGCGGTCAGGTACGTGATACCGGTTCCATAACACAAGTCATCGCTGAAGCCGCGAGACGGGATGGCGGACTGGGCGCCGGGGAGATCCGACAGGGCCGAGTCCTCGAGGGTGATGTATTCTAAGGTGTCTTTGTTCAAGCCGGCCAGGGGGTGCAGTTGCGACGGGTCGGCGAAGGCGGAGCTCTTGAGGAAGGCATCAACGCCCTGGGCCTCCGAGGGGTCGAAGGGCGGGGGCGCGAATGTGGTCGTCGGCGCCGTGTCCGGGGATGAGGCGTTGGCGGATGTGGACGATGGTGATTGCTGTGATGACGAGGACGAAGACGAGGACTTGCGTCCTGTGAGGGTCTCCCAGATTCCAGACATGGCGGCGGCGGACTGCGAGGGTCGAGGACTGAGGTATTATGACAAAGAAGAGCGAGCGCGCCGATGGGGAGTGGATCCGAGGTGTCCGTCTGCGATGTCGAAGCGTGTTCTTCTGAGAAAGGGGGGGTGGTCGTTGTCTGCTGTCGCAGTCGCAGTCTGGAGGCGGCGCTGCTTCGAAAATGCTGAAGCTCCCCCCAAGCCCGGACACGATAAAAAAATTCGGTCCGCGATTAAGTCAGATGGCCCGTGCGCCGACAGGGATCCTTGCCTCATGGATTCTTGGAGAGCTGGGATCGTTTAGAGCACACATTACTAGCGGAATTTGCTCGCGACTTGGGGAACGGGCAACTCCAAATTTTATGCTTGGGTCAGGGAGGAAACCGCTCTGATAGGATCATCAAGTTCAATCCTTGCAGTCCAGTCTGCGATTCTGCCCCCAGGTCCAAGCTGAGGTCTTTGGCCTCGTCATATCCACGCATTGTGGGGGAAGAACGACGGCTTTTCTCAGAGCGCCTGCATGTGATCCTGGCCATGAATGAAAGTTGCAAAACCAAGACCTTCCACTTTTCTTGACTGTTTTCCGGGAGGACGAGGACGAGGACGAGGAAGATCATGAACGCTATAGCAGCCCGGGATGCCTATCCTGGCCTCGCGGAGCAGTCGTTCAACCCTAGACATGCCGTCTCTTGGATAGAAGAAAAGCCGGCGACCGCCCAAGTCTTGTAGGTTACTTCATCAAACAGGCTTGCGGGAATGGTTGCTTATAGGTGAAAAAGGTATGCCCATGATATCTTCCAGGACTTGCTCCAGAGCGCCGCCAGGCCCAAGCAGTCGTCCGGGCACGCATGTGTCAAGCTGTGTGGCTTCGTCGACCAATGCGCCAAGGCCGAGTCTCCTGCCTTGCGAGAATATGCATTTGCCGAGAAGACTGCCTATGACCTCTTCAATTTCTACGTCGAGTGGAACGAGCAAGACCAGCACCGCTCCATGCGGCTTGTCCTAGATCTCCTCAAGCTCTCCATAGCAAAGAACCCGGACCAGGAGATGGGCACGTCCATCAAGACAAGGATCTTGCATGACACTATTTCCTACATCACTCTGCAGTCGACCAAACCCTCCATCAAATCTGCCCTGACCGCCTTGGACTACTTCTTACAAAAGAAGCTGATTTGCCTGTCTGATATCCTGGGCACGTATCGTCAGCTCCACCAGTCCCCGGAGCACGATGTAGACTGGGACAGCTTCATTGCGAAAGTGTTTGCGTGGATGGAGATGAAAAACATCTGGCCCATTGCTGGTAAGCTTCTAGTGAGCATCTTCACAGCGCCGCAGAACCAAGACGAGGGGGCCATGTTCCGCCCCGACTCATGGCACAGATTCTTGCACGCAGGTGTGACAGCGAACGTCGAGCTCCTTGAAGCCTTCCAAATCTACACACTTATACCCCTGTTCAAGACTGACAAGGAGCAAATGTTGCAATATCTCGATGACTTGTTCACCTTGCAGGGTCTGACAAAGGATCAAACTAACCTTGATATCAGCTCGATGATATGGCTTGCAGCATTGGAGGCAGGGAAGAAAGTCGGCGTCCTTGGCGAGCCTGGTAGCGGTATGCTCCCCGTTCTTTGCATGGATATATTTACTGACTTGGCAAGAAACGGATGGTAAAAGCCACCTGCAACAGGGCGTACTCGAAGACATCCTGTCTCATACGTCGCATGAAGCTCGTTCTTCCGCGGTCTCAATCTTGATCGCTTCACCTTCAACTACAAAACCATATACCACAGGTTCTCTTGATTTGTTACGGAAACATCTACCTGCATTCCATGCCGACACCGACGCAAAGTTCAGATACGACGTGCTGGGTCTTTCTAGAAATATGATTGCCCGCATACTTGGGGCAATTGCCGCGCTTCGTCGAGATTGCGAGCGGAAGTTTAAAAAGACCAAGAAGAACGAGGCTCGAAGCGATCTTCCAGACAGCAACTCGAATGCGACCAATGCCATTGCGGAGTTGAAGTCTCTATTACAGCACCACGAAGAGTTTCTGTCTTGGTATTTGAGCTTCCTCAAGCACGAGTTGGTTCCTACCGCTTCTTACCAACGCCATATAACTTCTCTGAAGGTTATGGAATTCATTCTGAAATCAGGCCTGCTCAAGAGTTACCATGACGAAACTCAGGAGTCTAAACTCAAGGTACCCCTCTTTGACACGACGTGGCTGAGAGCCGTCTTGGATCTCATCATGGACCCATTCGAGGATGTTAGAGAAACGGCCGCAGGGCTCTTGCTGCTGTTATCCTCTTCCGACGGAACAACGCTTCTAACAGACATCCCAACCCCCATGGTAGACAGCCTCGAGGAGTTTTGTACAAGGGCTAACACTCTTGCTCTGCGAACCTCGCGCGCCGACCATTCGGACGGTGTTGCCAGGTCCTTCGAGGTCCTCTGTCACTGGACAGTATCTAGGGAGGACAAGCTGGCTATCCCAGGCAGAGTCTTGGAAGATCTTGAGACAAAGCTCTCAGCAGCTGAGCGTGACCTTGCTTCAGCTGTACTGGATGCCCCCATTCATGGAGGCTTTGCTGCTCTCCGGTAAGATTTCCGGTTCTGTGCACTGAATTTATACCTGGCTGACACCAACAGCTACATTTGGGGGTCATTGTCTTCTGTTAAATACACACAGGGGGAGCTTGACGTGTTGAGTTCCCTGCAGTCTCGCGCAGTTGCTTGTTGTCAGAGAATTTGGTCTACGGTTCGAGTTGTTCTTTGTGACGACTCTCCTGAAGGCCATTTACCCGAAGAGCTAGAGGAAGTAGATGGGCTTGATACGAAGGATTTGCTGAGTTACAGCTTCCGTGCGATCCACGAGTCCAGGTTTGTTCCACCTGTTCTCCTAACTTTGGGGAAATGTAGCTTACGTTTTACCGTAGTCATCTACTTCGTGTTATTGCTGGCAACGCCAGATCACCACAGAACGCCGGCCTCGTCAGGCCCTCGTCCGATACGTTCGAAGTTATCGGAAATCTGACATTCGATCAGCTGTCCAATCTCAGGCATAGGGGAGCGTTTACTACCGTGTCCCAGACATTTAGTAGCTGTTGCCAACTAGTCAAATGGTTCCCATCGCCTTCTGCTGACGTTCAAGGTCTTCTCGACCAGTGGTATCAGGTAAATACAATTTCGTCCCTATAGAAATCCACCTCGGTCTAACATTCTCAGGGTGCTTTGAAATGTATCTATGGGCAAGCCTCAACAACAAGAAGGTCTGCGGGCATACCGGCTCTTGTGGTTGGCATTCTGTCGTCAAACGCGACGCAGCCTTCTTTCCATACTGTCATGCTTCAGCTGCAGGATATTGCGCGGCAAGAAGCGCGCATCTCGGAGACGGATGGTTCAAACTTGCCCCAAGTTCACGCTCTCAATTGCATCAAGGACATATTTAAGAGCTCCATGCTCAGCAGAAGGGCGGAACCATATCTAACGGACTGCCTGCAACTTGCGGCAAGCAGTCTAAAATCAGAAGTGTAAGTCCTCCTTACCTACAGCAAATGATGACACATTTGCCAATATCGTGGACAGGTGGGCTATCCGCAACTGCGGCCTTATTTTGTTGAGGAGTCTTATCGATGTTCTCTTCGGAACGAGCGAGAGCAAAACCTCCATGGAGGCGGGATGGGACGGCCGAACAACAAGGATTGCGTGGCACAAGTATCCGGCACTGCCTGCTTTGCTTGTGAGCCTGCTGGAAGCTGGCCAGGTGAATATCGATCTGACCAAGGGAGCCACGGCAGAGTCTGTGTTCCCAGCGCTAGACATTATCCGCCGTGCCGGGCCACCGCAAGACTTCAAGGATAAGCTCTACGGGACCGTCTCGTGGTATCTCGGGAGTCACTTCTGGCACGTGCGGGAGATCGCGGCTCGGACGCTCTGTTCTTTCCTACTTCGGCCACAGTGGCTCGAGCCTCTTCGGGATATACTGAGAGAGTCCCAATCTTCAGCTAACAAGTTGCACGGGGCTCTCCTGACGTTCAAGTTTCTCCTAGAGCGTCTGCTAGATGCGATGCCTGAACAACTTATCAGTGAGTACCTTGAATTTCTTGTTCTTTGTCCACAACGTCAAGAGTACTTTCTAATCCATGGCATAGAAGAGTATCCAGCTGGTCTATTAGACCTTATCGAAGAGATACGCAGCGCAAATGGCAGTTTCCAGACTTGCTCTGAAGCACGCGCGGTGTATTACGAGATCATTACCTTTATTAACGAATTATCTACATCCCAGGCGCTGTCTAGCAAGTCACGGGAAGCGGTTCTCATTGAGCCAGCCTCTGCTCAACTGTCAAACACCCAGCAACGACACAACCCGTCAGCACTGGAATTATCCAAGAAAGCACGGGCTTCCGCGGGATACGATCTACAGAAGGTGACGACCTCATCATGGAAGGGCTTGAACATCGGTCTCAGCTCAACCATCGATGATATCAACGTAACATGCGATATGCTGGAGGAGGTTCTGCTATCGTACGAAGCAAACCATCTGTCCTCTTTTGATCAAGCCACAGAGGCGGCTTTGATGGAAACATGCATGGCGACATGTTCGGAGACAGACGCTCCTGAACTACGAGCCCTCGCCCTTAAGATTATTACGATTCAGCTCGACAGAATACTTGGACAGGGGTCGAGAGATATCCTCCCGTCAAAGGAGAGGCTTACTGCGTTATGGGATGGCCTGCAGACAAAGCCGATGAACCCTGGGCTGGCAGACTCGGTCATACAAGCCAGCGGGTCTCTTATGGCTGCCATAATCAAACAGCAGTCTGAAGATGGTCAAGATCCCAGTCCGGCAAGTCACCTCAGGTCATGGGGAGTGATGATCGCTCACGCCGGATCCGTGGACAACGTACGTTCTCTCCTCTCCTTCTCCGCAATGAATTCCCTCCAGCCCAGCATATTAACACAAATCAACTCCAGGGCTTCGACACCCGCATGTCCGGGATCCAGGCCATCCGGTCCTTCACATCCCACACCGACCTCTCGGCCCCCAGCCCCGCCCACCTGCCCGTCCTTCTCGCGCTCTACGACTACCTCAACGACGACGACGACGAGATCCGCGACGCCGCCGCCGCCGCCACGCTGCCCATCCTCGGCAAGCCCCTGGTGTCCATGGAAGCCGGGGCCCGGCTGCTGTCCTGGCTCGGCGCCCGCTTTGGCGACGACACCGAGTTCCGGGCCCACGTCGCCTGCCGCCTGGTCGGGCACCCCGCCGTCGCCGCCGTCGCCGCCGCCCAGACCACCGAGGCCCTCCTGCGCGACTGGGCCCCCGCCGCGGACCAGCTGGCCACGGCCCTGCGCTTCGACGACGCGCTGTTCGTCGTCGAGGAGCAGAACCTGTACGTGGACGAGGTGCGGGAGGCGCGGCGCTGGCGCGACGTGTACGTCCAGATCCGCCTCGCCCCGTCCCCGGGGTCACAGGAGCGAAAGGAGGCCGCCGGGCCGGGGGTCGCCACCACCGCGGACGACGAGAAGCTGGTCGAGTGGACGACCGCGGGCCTGCGGACGCTGATCCAGCTCGCCGACGCGCACCGCGACGACGGCGTGCTCGGCTGGACGTCCAAGCCCGAGGTGTTTGCCATCTGCGCGCGCATCGTGACCGCGGGCGCCGTGCTGGCGGACGCGCACCCCGGCGTCAAGGAGGAGCTGCGGAGGTTCGTGGAGAAGGGCGCGGGCAGCCGGGTGCATGGGCTGTTGCTTGGGATGTGTGGACGGGAGTGATTTGCGATTAGACGTAGAGGGAGGCCCACCGGGCTCGGATCATGGGAGAAATGAAAAGTTGACTTTTGATTTGCACCTTCGTCTTCTCTGTGATTTGTACCTTTTTGAAAGTGGGAGATATGGTAATATATTTCGTGTTAGTTGAAGACTCATTCTTACAGCTCCACGCTTTTTTGTCATAAGAAATTTTCCATTGAGTTCATATCATAGTCATATTCTAAAAGGATGATCGCGGGTGCCGGCCACGCCAGCACTGGTATAGGGTGATACACGCACAACGTCTTGTAAGCAAAGATGTACAAAGCAACGCATGCAAAAATCAGGCTCAATGCTCATTCCATGCATTCCAATCCCGTCCCTGTGAGAATGCTCCAAGAAAAGAAGAACAAGCAGGATGGCTTCGTCGTCTCACCGCCAGCCTCTCAAGCCATGCTCCCCCTCCTCTGCTGGAGCCGGCCGGCCCCGTCCTCGAGCCCCTGTCGCAGCCAGCTCCGCATACTGCCCACGCTGCCGGCCCTGCGACCTTGGGCAGTGACCGCCGACGCGGCCCGGGGCCCCTAGACCCCGGCGCCGGCGCCGGTGCTCTTGAAGCTGTCGGTGCGGCGCAGGTCGGCCAGCAGGGCGGGGCTGCTCTGCTTGCCGAGCTTGGCGACGAGCATGGTGTTCTGGCCCTGCAGCTCGCCGATCTGGGCCTTGAGGACCTCGACCTGCTTGAGGGCGACGTCGCGCTCGGCGCGGGTCTTGTCGAGCTCCATGGCCAGGTTGGCCTTCTCCTCGCGCTCGGCCTGCTTGCGCTTGCGGTCCTCGGCCTTGCGCTGCTCGTGCAGGCGCTTGTCCTCGAGCCGCTTGAGCTCGCGCTGGTACTTCTCCTCCTGCTTCTGCACCTCGCGGTCGTGCTTCTCGCGCAGCTTGGCGATGGCCGCCTCGTCGCGCTGCGAGTCGGCGTCCTTCTTGGAGACGGCGCGCTCCTGCGCCCGCGCCATCTTCTCGGCCAGCTTGCGCCGGCGGTCCTCGAGCTTGCGCAGCTCCTTCTCGTGCTGCGTGAGAGACACGGACTTGCCCCCTGCCGACTCGGAAGAGTGGGTGGACTGGCCCTCGCCGTCCTTGGAGTTGGAGACGGCCGGAGTCATGACGTCGTTGCTCGCGGTCTTGCTCAAGTTGTCGTCTCCCTCGTGATCGGATTCTAGGCTGTGGAAGCTTCCTACCGAGGACGTATCGTCCTCGTCCATCGAGGAAAGATCCGATTCCGTGTCGCCCCCTTTCGCGGATCCCAGAGGGTTGGGGAGGCGAGAGGCAACCGCACCTAATGCTTCGGCGATCATACCGTAGAAACCGCCGGGCCTAGGAGGCTCTTCCTCTGCCTCTGCTCTTAGTGCTTGCGACGGCTTCGCTCCCGGGTTGGTGATGATGTTTGATGTCGGGTCTGCCGTCGCGCGGCCTTTGGACGCCTGATGTGAGTCGGCCTGGGAAGCATCCTGCTTGAGCTGACTGTCAACGCGATCGGATTCGCCGATTTCTTCGGTCTTCTTGGAGCTGATCCATTTTAAGAATTTCTCAGCATCACCGGCAATGCCCGCTGGCGTGCCCTTTTCGACCATGAAGCGAGGAACGCTGCCGCCAGGGTCACTTCGTGTCACCATCAGCCATTCGACCATGGTCTCAACGTTGTCGTCGTCGTCATCGTCCTTCTCGTCTTCACCCGACCCTGCGAAAGCAATGGTCCGACCACGTTTCCGTCCCTCCGAGTCCCCGCTGTCCGAGACGGAACTGGACATGGCCGCGCTGCGTGCCGATCGAATCATGGTCTCCTTTCCCAGGCTCTGGGCAGCATTCTGCCTCGCCGCCGCGGCCTCTTCGTTTCCAAGATCTATCGAGGAATGGACTTTCCGCAGAGGCTTTTCCACTTTGATCTCGCGAATGAACTCAACTGATTCGTATTGACCTCTGATATAGCCACTTCGCTGCGGGCATTCGGGATGTATGCATGGCTTGGAGACAAGCATGAAGTATTTAGGCTTCCCCAAGCCCTCCTGCATTGGTGTTTCCAGCGCGGAATCGGAGCTCAGCAACAGCGTCACGAAGTCTCTGGGTGTTGTGGGGCCAGGGAACTGAGCAGATAGTTGATAAACTGTCACATCAGGTTAGCAGCCGCTTCAGCAGGGAGGAATGAATAGTGACGGCAGCTGGCTTACCTTCCATCTTTCCACAGCCGTCAACGACAGTGTTGACGACCCTCTGGTCGGCGCCTATGCCTCGGATCTTGCCCTCGCCAGGCTGGCCCTGCACCTTGAGGCTCTCGGCGAACTCGGTCTCCATGCCCAGCTTCCACTTCTCAAAGGTCAAGCCCTCGTGGACGCTGCGGCGCGCAAACCAGGCCCCCTTCTTATCCTTGGCCGACAGCTTGTAGACGTTGACGCCGAGCGGGTTGTCGCGCGGGTTGACCTGCACCTCCTTCCACTCCTTGCGCAGCTGCTCGGCGCGGTCCGAGGTCTTGGGGGCGCGGGTGGGCAGCTTGGGGGGGTCGGTGGCCGAGCGCGGCCGGCCGGAGCTGCTGCTGGCGTGGGAGGCGCCGCCCTTGGGGTTGAGCGAGACGGGGATCGAGTCTATGAGGCATTGTGCGTCGACGAGGACGTCGGTGAGGAAGCCGCTCAGGTCGTCTTGGTTGATGGTGCTCCAGTCGACCGGCGTCAGAGCCTTGAAGGCGTCGTGGGGGTTCGTCATGGTGTATGCGTGTCGGGGTGTGTAGGTCGTGGTCGCGTAGGTGCTATCAATGATCTAGGCGATGCTTGCGTATGGATATCAAGTCGGGGGGAGGGCCTAGTGGCGAGAAGCCTCTGTATATATCATGCAGACGTGACAGGTCTCCGAAAGGCGTACAGTATCAAGCATTCAGGCCCGTTTGTATGTAGGTTTCGGGAGTGGGTAGTCGGCGTTGGTCTCCGAAGGGTAACTTAAAATGTTGTGAGAGCTCAGATAGTCAGGAACTTGAGCAACTAGCCAACTGTAGCTGTCACCATCACGGCATCGACCTCACAAACTGCTCGACCGGAAATGCGGCATTGGCAATGAGCAGAGCAGAGCAGATGGGCAAGTAGTTGCACAGGCTCGTCATTTCAGGCGATAATACTGTCTAGGAATAGTTTCATGGCTCTCTTTTGTCCAGCCCCGATCCAATGCACCAATGCACCCCACTCGGCCACTGCCCCTGTCGGCGCCGCCTCTCCCACAGCAGGCAACGGTTTAGCTTGGGCGACTTTTTGGTGACAGCAGCTCGGGAAGCTGACGTCACCCCTCTCGCATAACTCGCAAGGGGTCTGGGGGCCCCGAGTGCTTCTCCACTACCAGAGACACCATCAGAGACACGCGACGTCAATTCGACAGGCTGGTCGGCCGTAGGCAAGGGAGGGAATTCCATGGCTTGGCCATCCCGATTCCCCAGGAGTGGAGCTAAACCTCCGCCAACTCTAGAAAGTAACGGGGAGCATGGAATAGAACCTGCTCACTGCTCTCTGACTTGCCTTTCCTCGTTAACGAAAACAAGCTTTGTGTTTGAGCCTCTTTTCTTAACTTTTTTTTTTCGGTCTTTGTTTCTTTTTTCTTACCCAGGTTCCTTGCTCTATAGTCAACCACGTATGCAACAATACCAGGGCGAGATTTATTTTCGCAGGCAAGTGTCGGTGTAATCCGTAGGTAATTCAAGACCATAAAAGCTATAGACCAACGTGTGTTGAATCACATAGACACGGAGTCGCTTGTACATAGTTTTGAGCGCATCCGCTCAATGCAGCACCTCAATTCCATCCCCACCTACCGAAGCCCCCGGACATGTTCTCACTCACAAGACACACACCAGCGCCGTCATGGACGGCAAAAAGCTTGTCTGGTGCAGATGTCCCTTTACCGAATCTGGAAATCGGTAAGAAGCCGACCCTGGCTTGGTTGGTACCTGACAGGCTCGGGTAGCGTGGGCATGACATACCATTTAGTCTAGATCAATTAGGAACCGTAAGCTACAGTACAATGGCTGATTTACATAGTCGGCCTTCTATACGTATCTCCTGTATCAGTACGTTGGCTTCTTACAGGTCCGTGTACCGCGCTGGTAACGCCCAACAGGAATTGGAATGACTGACCAAGGGAACTTGGCTTTCAACCCATTTTGGGTTAATAAACACGCCTTAGGGAGTTCGTGTTATCATTATTCTGACATGAAAATTATCGAGTTCGTTGCTTCAGGCGCGAGCTTTCTTCTACTCTTGCCGTGACTTTCAAGAGCCGACGACATGAAGAAAGCAGATAGCATCGAGCATGCACATTCACTAGGTCTGTTTCTCGGATACGACGTTAATCAAGAAATTAAAAATGCAGCTCCGAAATGAAATGGCTGTTTTTCCACATCCTGAAACGCCGCTCTAGGTCCATGATACCCTGAATCTCTTACGACGTCCGACTTTATTGAGTAAATCATATTATTGTGATAAATACATAGGCAATATCTGCCATTGCCAGAATCCTACTTGTCGAATCGAATGAACAGATGTGTCCGAGTGAGACCAGAAACATGCAGGAGATACAACTACCGAAATCCTTTCCCGCCTAATTTCCCTTTCCCACACAACACCTAGAACCCATACTTCTCCCTCCGCCCAAACCGGCCCCGTCTCACCATCCGCACGGTCTTGACGACCGTCGGCCGCCCGTCCCCGCCGACCCTGGTAACATGGTCCGGCCCGGGGCTCCTCTTCTTGGCCCCGGCCTTGGAGTAGATCTGGATGGCGCCGCTGCCGCCGCAGTACTGGGACCCGGCGGCGCCGGCGCACTGCATGTCGCAGCGGCCGTCGTCCGTCTTGCGGGCGGCGGGCGTGATGGCCTTGGCGCACCAGCACTCGCGGCCGTACTCGAGCCCGGCGAAGGCGAAGCCCTGCCGGTCGCAGAAGCGCGCGCACGCGTCGACCGTCATGCCGCCGTCGTTGGTCACGGCGGCCGGCAGCGCGCGCGGCGACGACTCCTCGTAGCAGCCGGCGAAGGCGAAGGCGCCGCCGTCGCCGGCCTTGGGCGGGATCGCCGGCCCCGCCATGCTCGCGTTCTTGAAGACGCTGAGCAGCGACCGCCCGCCGCACACCTGCGCCTTGTTGCCGCCGCACCTCATGTCGCAGAACCCCGCCCCCGGGTCGACGCGCGCCGCGGGCGCCAGCTGCGTGCCGCAGAAGCACTCGTTGCCGTACTCGACCCCGGCGAACGGCAGGCCCTGCTTGCTGCACAGCGAGAGGCACAGGTCGATCGACATGTCGGCCCGCGCCGTGCTCCAGGCGTTGAGCGTGCGCCCGCCGTTGATCTCGGACACGCAGCCCACGTAGGAAGAGCCCCCCGGCGCAACGATGCCGCCGTTGTTGGGGGCCGGCGCAGCAGCGCTGGACGAAGAAGCGGGCGAGGAGGCGGGCGATGGGGTTTTGGATGTGGAACCAGCCGGTGATGGCGACGTGACGAGGGAGGTGGGCTTGGAGGTAGGCTGAGAGGTTGCCGACGAAGCTTGAGAGGTGGTGACGGCGGTGACGCTGGGGGAAGAGCCGCCGGTGGGCTTTGTCGTAACGGCGCTCTCGGTCTTGGAACCCAGGGGCGACGCCGGGTAGGTAGGCTTGATGGTAATGACCTGGCTAGTGGCGGACGACGAGCCCGAGAGGCCCATGCAGTACCAGAACCCGGCCCAGAGCCCCTGGTCGCAGTTGTTGCAATCGAAACCAAGGACGGCCTTGTTCATGTTGCAAAAGTTGGTGTACGGCATGTTGATGTTCAAGCCGATCTGGCGGCAGAAGTCGCCCTTGTTGACCTGAACCCATACTTCGCAGTTGGGCACGATGCCGGCCTGAGTCGGAGACGGCGGCGCCGGGGGGTTACGGAGGATAGAGTTTTCCGGCATGGTTTATATAGTGGTCTGTCTGCCGTACATTGGCCAGATAAGAGTATTGAGGCAGTTGATGGCCACCAGAAGGGATGGCTGAGGGGAAGGGTTCGGAGATGAGGTGAGGCCAGAGCCGTGGAACAACTCGAGTGCCTCAACCCCCCGAGAGAAAGCCATCCATGATGTTGTTTATGTGCCGTCATACTGACAAAGGTTGGCCACTGGTGTATTGCATTTGGCTCTCGTTGACGAGCCTTGAGAGGCCTTTGATATGATATAAGAAGGCTTCATTGATGAAGCTCAATAGGGCTTTGATAAGTCAGACAAGGCGGTTACGAGAAACCGCGCATACGACTACCAGATACCCAACCTTGAACGCTCACTATACGCTGGCTAGCGCCACCGAGATCTATGGACGTCAATGAGCGGAAGGGGCGGGCCGTGACATGTTGATGGCTGAGACAAGGGCTCGGGTCCCCTAGTGCCAACAAGCCGTGGACAAGTCGGCTTACGCTTTCGGGGTTAGAGAGCCGGTCCAGATCCCGAGACAAAGGTTGCCCACAGAAATTATGCCGTTCATGGTGGAAGGCCGGGGGCCAAAGGGAGTCTTGGTGAAGACAGTTGCCCAGCGAAGGCTTTATCTCAGCTGACTGTTAACGACATTGTCTCTGGCATCAATCCACAAGATAACCATTGACTGATAGATCTTGGACATCACCGAGTTGCCATGGGGTTTGCGGACAGTCCTCCAAGGAGAAGAATACAAATTAGTGTCCTCAGCTGAGATACAACATAGTATATGAACACGTCCGGATTTTATGCAACGTACCTAGATATACGTACTTTCCAACTGTATTCTGTCACGATTTACTTGACCATTTCTGCGGTTGCATTCAGCAACAGTTAGTGGCATAGCCCCCTCGGACCCTTTCAATATAATCAGAAAGTATATATACACAGCGGTGAATTGGGTAGACCATAGGATACTGGCATCTTAATACGTACTGACGAGGTACGCTCAACCTACACAAGGGGGATATTGCGTCCTCCAAATTAGTGGCGCGATTTATCAATACAAACATAACCCATACAATTATGGAATAATTTAGATCCACGCTCACATATGAAGCTGCCCTTGGTAGTGCCAAATCATCAATACTCCGTAGTTGCGGCGCGTCCAGTGTATGGACGACCGTCAGGAACGCCCGAGCCAATCAAATCGCGCCATAAGCTCAAGCTAGCGAACACCCGCCCATCAATCCCTGCACTGTGCCATATCACGGAACTCACCTTCTTCGACTCTGCGCCAGACAAGCCTCTCTCTCTCTCTTTCTCTCCCTATCCCTCAGTTCGCCGTCGGCTCGGGACAAGCTGGGCAAGAATGGACTCCGCCCTCCTCCAGTCTCTCGACCCGTTCCTCGAGCCCGCCCGGCTCTGCCAGGCCTTCTTCGTGCTGGGCGCGGCCGCCGTGCTGGCCGTGGCCGCCACGCCGGCCTCGGCACGGGGGCTCCTGACGCAGTACGGCGCGCGGGATTCTGCGGGCTCGAAGGACGATGGCAACGAGGGCTCCGAGCCTGACTCTTTCACAAGGTTCATCAGGTGGATCACGTCCGTGGGCAAGGTGCCGCACTCCTGGTTCGTCCACTTCTACATCCTGTCTGTCTCCAGCTCGGTCTTCTGGGCAGCACAGTACCTGTGCCGCGGTAGCATCATGGAGGGTATGGCCCGCTACCAGACGGCTCGAGGCTCGACATCTATGACTGTCAACCAGGTTATACTAGTGTGGTTCTTGATGGCCATGCAGGGAACCCGACGTCTGTACGAGTGTCTCTTTGTTATGCGAGCTTCATCATCAGGCATGTGGATTGTGCATTGGGCACTCGGCTGTGCATACTATCTATGTATAGGCATTTCCGTCTGGATTGAAGGATCCGGTGAGTGCCGACTCTTGATATATGAGATGACCCTCAGCTCTTGGTGGCTAATGCATTCAGCATGTATCCTGGAATCTGATCGATGGTGCCTCCATCCTTCATTGCCATCAGCCAACACCATCATTGGCGTACCACTCTTCTTATATGCATGGTTAATGCAGTACGTATGCCACCGGCATTTATCGGAACTGAAAAAGTACTCGCTCCCAGAGACGGGGCTCTTCCGGTACTTGGTCTGTCCGCACTATACCTGCGAGTGTCTCTTATATCTTTCACTCGCCATCATAGCGGCACCGCCGGGTCAAGTCTACAATCGGACACTCCTTTGCGGAGTCCTGTTCGTGGCAATCAACCTTGGCGTCACTGCCGACGGCACCAAGAAATGGTACGCCAGCAAATTTGGTGAGGTCAAGGTCCGTGGCAAATGGAAGATGGTCCCCTTTGTGTACTGAACACAGCAAGCCCACTTGGGCCTTTTTTCACTTCTTCTGAAACAACGAGAATTTGTTGCCCAGCTTGGAGACCTTCATGACGTCTCGATAGGTCAAGCTTGTTCGGGTGCTTCTCGAGTTGCAGCCCTGAGCAAAGTCGGCGGTAGACCGGAGGAGGTTCCAGTTGGCCACGGTGCTCTCGGAAAGGTCGACATCTTCTGTGATATCGGCGATGCCGTGGAGGAAATCACTATAGAGGTCCAAAGAAGTAATGAGAAGACTACGCGGCTCCTGAAGAATCCTCCACATGGGCGCTGGGTCCAAGGCTCCGTCGGCCTTGGTTTTGTAGATGTTGAGGCACAGACTGGCCCCAAGACTGACGGTGCAGACGACGGGGTGGTACGCACTCCCGTCCTTATGCGGCATGATGCCGACACCCGGCGGGTACTCGTTTATCAACACGTGGTTTGGTTGTTTGTGCGGGCTGTCAGAGAAGATGCCGGCCGAGCCGGGCTCTCCGGTCTGCGGAACAAGCGTCAATCGCGAGACGATGGGGTCTCGAAGCCAGTCCGGGAGGGGTGCATCGAACAACTTGTCGTTGACGAGGTCGGAAGGCCATGTCTGCAGACGCCTGTGTGTGAGCTGCTTCCAACGAGGTTTGGGCGCTGATGCGACCTGTCGTCGACAATTAGAGACCGGGAGTCACCAACAGTATTCCCCTACCGTACTTTGTCCAGAATGGCGTGCTCCTCGTCCTCGGAGATGAAATCTGAGATATAATAGGCGGCAGGCGGAAGGGCCCCTATGCGGACGTGGTCAAGCGAGGCTGGGAGAATGAAGGGCGGCTTGGAGGGGGCTGAATCGCAATCCATGTTGGCGTCGAGGCGAAAGCCGGGCGACAAGGCTGGAGGCACAGTGGTGATGGGACCACAGCAGACGTGTGCGACAGGGCCAGCGGACGCGATATATATTACTCGATGTCACTCTTGATCAGGCAGTCGACGGATGGCCAGGTGGTGGAGATAATGCCAGACTGGAGCGAAGGCGCAGAGCGAAGACTAGCAGCAGGTCAGACAGCGGTGCAGGGAGCCGAGGCGGCGAAATGCACTGGCCAAGAGGGCGGGTCGGCGGTCAGCAGAGGTGCGTTGCTTTTCTGGGGACACGAGAATGCCCTCGGCGGCATTTTATGTATGGTACGACGTGGTAAGTGATGCGCAGCAGGACGGTCCTGGCCCGCCTGGCTAACGAATATGTGTGTGCGGAGGAGTCGGCGTCGGCGTCGGCGGCGACACGGAGTGCAACAAGGCAGATGATGAAGCTTCTCGTTGATTTCAGGCATCCACTGCCACCTTATTATTACAGATGCGCGATGCGATGCAGGCACAGGCACAGGCACAGACCCATACAAGCCCCATTCGACCAAGACGGCAGGCATGCAGGCTCTGGTGGGTCGAATGCAGGCTCCGGCTTATCATGGGTTGAATGAGCGCTGCGTGGCCACAGAGAGGCCAAGGCACAGACAGGAGAGGGCCCAGTGCGCCAGCAGCGAGAGGCGATCATCAACAAGGCTTGCCAGGCTACGAGCTGCACGGCCTGCACGGGTCGCGGCGGATGGGGAGAAACGAAATTGAGGACGGCCGAGGGGGGGGGGAAGGGGGGTGGGAGGAAGAGGCAAGACGGGCAAGACGGGCAAGATGGGCACCCACTCAACCACCGACTGCCCATGACTGCCCATGACTGCCCACCGGGGGCTTGCCAGGAGGCAGGAGGTAGGAGGCAGGAGGCAGGAGGCAAGGAAGGGGCCCTCTTCGCCCTCTTCGCCCTGTCCTGCACTGTCCTGCCTGCCCAACTCGCTGCGTCTCGGGTCTGCGCCGGCCGCCGTAGTCCTCAGCCCACGGCCAATCAGCAGGCCTGGCCCGACCCGACCAGAGCCGATGCGGCCTAGCGGCTGCCGGGGGGCAGGACTTTCAAGTTTCAATCGGCTCGCTGTTGACTGACTGGATGGATCTCTCTCTCTCGAGGACAGAGCGAGAGCGAGCCGTGGTTGCTGCTGTCTTGTCTTGTCTGTCTCTGTTCTGTCTGTTCATCCTTCTGATTGACGCCTCTCGACTTGATCCCGAATCGACTCACCCACCGGCTTCCCTCTTTTTTTCCCCCCCCGTCCCTTCACCGAGAATCGCCCCGTACACCTTTTTCTGTACCATTTCTTCTCATCGCGGCATCTCTCGTCGCTCCACAGGCCCGACACGGCTCGTTTTTAGGCGTTTCCACCACTGCTCGGCCGCCCCCTTCTGTGTTTGCATCTCAGACCCGCGACCCTCACCAGCTCAGACGAATCACCACCACGACTTTCCACCCCTTGCTGTCGGCGCCGCCCTGGCCTGAGTCCTGTCCAAACGCCACCACCCATGAGTGGCACCATGATGGTTCAGAGCTCATAATTGAATGATATGGATGCGCAGAATGCTGTCGAGTCCACAAGCGCGAAGCAGCCTGCTTCCCCCGACCGGGGACCCGTAGACGGCGCACCAAAGGTCACGTCGCCTGCACCCACCACCAGTAGCAAGCCGACGGCACCGTCGTCGTCGACGACCTCGCCAGCAAAGGACTCCAAACCCGCGACCGCGACGACGACGGCCACCACCACCACCACCGCCGCCGCCGCCGCCAACAACAACAACGACGATGACGACAATAACGACGCTACCGCCAACGACCAGGTCTCGGACGCCGAGACAATTGTGCTGCCCGGGAAGGATGGTGTCTCGCCCTCCAAGCCCAGGAAGCTCATCAAGCACGAGGACAAGAGCGACGGCGAGATCGACCGCGTCCTGCCCGCCCCCAAGAAGGTCTCCCGGGAAGCCAGAGATGCCCGAGATGGCGACCGTAGCACTGCTCCCGCCGATGACGCCCCTTCGACGGCCCCGAGGAAGAAACGGCCGCTGGACAAAGAGAGCGGGAAACATGGCTCTGATGCACTAAGCTCCGCGCCTGCGTCTCCCCACCCTCACGCCCAGCCGCAACGTCGTCGAGAGCGCAGTTCTTCCCACCGGCGGCACCGCTCCGGCGACGCTCACTCTGGCTCCGACTCTGATGACTCCAAACCGAGGTCCCCGAAGCTGTCCAAGGCAAAGTCAGTCGATAGATTACTGGCTCAGAAGCGCAAGGCTCCCAAAACAGAATCCGACGACGACGCCGAGTCCCGCAAGGTCCGTCGACCCCGTATTTCGGATACGAGTCTCGATGGCAAACCCCACAAGGACCACAGGCAATCTTCCGCCAAGGCACATCCGGAAAAGATGTCATCTACCCGCACCCGATCCGTTTCGCCGCATGGACGGCCTCATCGCAGGAGCCTGTCAACACAGCTTCCCTCTCAGTCCTCATCAGCCGGCCTCAGTTCCAAGAAGCGCCGCGTCCCCGCCCCTCTCCAGTCCACCGACTATCATTCCGATGATTCCTCCGCCAGCGGCAGTCCGCACCCTCGCAGCTCCAGGCTCAAGAGCGTGGCGACGCCTGGCACCGGCGACTCGACCATGTCACCGGCCAAGATCGCCCCTCACAAGAAGCACCTTGACGCGCACGGCCAGACGCTTTTTGCAAAGGCTTGTGCCAAGGGCGAGTATGACATGGCCAAGATGCGCCTTGGAGAACGCCCCGAGGATCTGAACTTCGCCGACCATGCCGGCAACACTCCTCTTCAGGTGGCTTCGCTCAATGGGCACGAGGACATCGTGGAGCTCTTGATCGGTGCTGGGTGCAACCTAGAATGTCGGAATGATGTCAAAGACACTCCCCTGCTCGATGCTGTTGAAAATGGCCACCTAGGAGTCGTGAAGCTCCTGCTCGCTGCCGGAGTTAACCCTCGAAAAGCCAATGCCGAAGGCCAGGAACCTCTGGAGAAAGTACCGGATGACCTGGACAACGCCGAGGAGATCAGGGCTGCCTTGAGGGACGCGAAGCAGAAGGTGGGGGAGCTGCGTCGGACCTCGGAAGACCATCTGCCTCAGGATAGTCACGATGCGGCGTCGTCCAACGACGCCAATAGCCCACGTCGTTCCCCAGAAGCCTCCATTGCCGGAGTTCTCTCCGCTGCGTCACGTCGCGGAGGTACGGTGCGATCAACAAAAACCAGCAATCACTTGCTCTATATGAGCTTGGATGAGAAGACTCTGCGCATAGCTGCGGCACGTGGTGACCAAGAGACGGTGACGCGCATCCTGCAGGTAAAGGAGAGCTGCGATGATGCGGAAGCTCTGGTTGCTGCAGCCCGTGGAGGTCACAACTTCGTTATGGAGCTCTTACTTGCCCTGGGCGGTGCTAACCCCGATCCGTCACCTGTTCCCTCCCTGCCTTCAGAACACAGCACACCGATGTTGGCTGCTATTGGTCAGGAGAACATCAAAGTTGTTCAGCTTCTTCTGAATCAGTCTGGCTTTGATCCAACACGTCGCTTTAGAGGAGAGACGTATTATGAGATTGCCAGGCGCCGAGAGGGTCCGATGTGGAAAGATGAGGAACACATGTTGAAGAACGCCTACGATGACTACAAGAAGTCTCACAAGAGTGCAAAGACCAAGTCTCCGTCCAGGCGAGACCGGGAACAAGCACAGGAGTCCAAGCGCGCACCTCGCACTGAGCCGGCTCAAGACAAGGTTCGGTCACAGCACAAACGGCGCCCCTCAAGTCCCACAAGGGAACCTGATGCGAAGAAAAAGCTCAACTCGAGTAAAACTGTGACCAGCCCCAAGGAGAAAAAGCGGTCTCAGTCTTTTGGCCAAAATGACGACCATCAAACCTCCCCCAAGCGTGGCAGGCCAAAGAAGGAGGATCGAGTGCCTACAATCGCAATTTCCGATCGTGAGGCATCTCCTGCTTTATCCACAAAGTCACATCCGATCAAGGTCAAACGAGCCGAGTCCGACATTGCAAACTCATCCGAAGGCGAGGCCACCAAACCGCGAAGGAAGCTGATCTCGGGCAAGGATCTCAAGGGCCAGCGCGAGAAGCAACGCCGGGCTAGTATGGTGTCGAACGTGTCCACCAAGGACGCGGCTGAACGCGGAGACACGAAGCACGACGAACCAACTGAGAAAACTCGCGCTGAGCGTTTGTCCGAGAAGTACCACGACAGAACCAAGGTTTTGAAGCGGGATGATTCGAAGGATAGGCTATCGCCTGGGGATGGGCCTGGAAAGAGACATCGGTCAAGCGTCACGCCAGATCGCCACGGACTCGGTGACAAGGACGACAACGAAGCACCAGTCAAGCGCAGAAGGCTGGACGTCGAGGGCAAGGAAAAACGCGCTCAGCAGACCTCGTCGCCCGACGATCGCCAACGCAAGCGCGATCTCTCTCGTGATCCTGCCAAGAAACAGAAGCAGGCTGATACCGACCGCAAGGACTCTATCAAAGTCAAGAAACTCAACCGTGATCGTCGAGAATCAGAAAGATCCAGCCCTTCCGAGAAAGCGAGCATCACGGTCTTCTCGGAAGACATGGACATCGATATGCGGGATGCACCAGACGCAAATTCTGCAGGCGATAGCGCTGCTCAGCTCGAGCGAGAACAGGAGGACTCCAAGAAGCGCCAGGCCGAATCGGAGGCTGCTGCCGCCGCTGCCGCCGCCGCCGAAGAGGAAGAAGCCCGTAAGAAGGCCGAAGAGAAGCAACGAGAGGAGGAGGAGAGACTGAAGCGAGAAGCAGAGGACAAACGCCAAAAAGAGGAGGCTGAGAAGAAGCGTTTGGAAGCCGAGGAGAAACTCCGCCAGGAAGAGGCAGAGCGCAAGCGGAAGGACGAAGAGGAGAAGGCTAGGTTAGAAGCTGAACGCAAGAAGCAGGAAGAGGAAGAACGAAAACAGCGCGAGGAAGCCGAACGCAAGCAAAGAGAGGAGGAGGAACGTAAGAGGCGTGAGGAAGAAGAGGCTGCTCGTCGTGAAAAGGAGGCCGCCGAAGAAGCCCGTCGGTTGCGCGAGGAGGAGGAGCGAAAGGAGCGAGAACGCAAACGAGCTGCTCGTGAAGCCGAAGCCCTGCGAATCCGGCAGGAGCAAGAACGAGAACAAGAACGAATTCGCCTGTCCAGGTTGCCTGCTCTACTCCGTTGGCTCGACGGCTGCCCAGAGCCAAGGCAACGAGAATACGCCGAGCTCTTTACCGCCATGCAAGGTGTCCGATACGACACAATCAATCCCAGCGCAACCGGAAGACCTGAGGGCCGGGAGCAGTGGCTACTGAACACGCAGGTTGCGCTGCTTCTCGGCGAGAAGGACCTGACTCTTCAAAGATGTGAGTGTATCCAGGAGTTCCGGCAATTGTAAGGTAGCTAATTCGGATGTAGACACTGGATGGGAACGGATCCCTGTTTCGACCATCGCCAAAAGAGTAATTTGGCGACTCGAGCAGGATCGGTACGCTCTTACCGAAAGCAAACTGTATCATCTCGGAGAGCAGCTTTCCGACTATTACGGAGGTGACCCGAACCGAGTTGGTTATCAGCAGCTCGAAAAGCTCCGCGGCGAGGCATCCAGGCTATTTTTCGAGATGGACATGTTCTTTGTCAAGGTAAGAATGTCCTTCCCAAACGCTGCCTATGGCCAGCTGCTAACCAGTCATCAGGAGTCCGACTTCCTTTTCATTCTTCCCAACTTCCCGCATCTGCGCAACGTCAGGCTTTCCATTTGCTACCGTGAACTGCCAGAGCATGAGTACCAACTCAACTCCTGGAGCGCGCCAGCCAAGTGGAAGCAGGATCCAGATGCCAGCAGACGAGAAGGTTTCGCACCACGTCAGAAGTATTACATCAATGGCCAGTACGTCACCGAAGACAAACCTGGGCATTACAAGCCGAGCACGTGTCCTTTCCCGGAACAGCGCGTGCCCCGCAGAGGCGGCCTCGTAGCTGTAGGTCCCGAAGAACCTGATTACCCGCAATTGTGCATCGAGCAAGGATTGAGCCACCTTCTTTCGGAACAGCAGAAGCTTCTGTTGATGCATGCTGCCCATCTTACACCGAGAAGCATGACCTCCAACGACACTACGGACGGTCTCAACGGCAGGCAGCGCTCACCTTCAGCTGTTTCTCCCACCTCTCGGGTGAACGGCATCCATGACATTACACGAGGACCAGAGAAACCCCTTGTAAATGGGATCAACGGTACCGCCAGCGTGGAAGGCCATTGAGCAGCCTCGTTACAACCGCGCCCACCACCTCACCTAGCCTTGGCGTCGCATACCAACCAGTCCGATGAATGCCACGGAACGTGGCAAATGGGATATTCCACTTTGTTATTGGCACGAGCTCATGACACGAAAAAAAAAATACATAGCATCCCATCATGACGCGTACATAATCTACACATAGCTGTCGGAATGATCTTTTTTCGCCGGCCCCACGAAGGAATGGGAAGCCCGGGCTTGGAACGCTTTATGCTCCAATGGCACCAGATGTCTGCCCTATACCGGATCTATCGGATCGCGCTCGATTAAACGCGCATCTTGCATCACCATACACGGCCTCCCCGGACGACGAGGGGGGCTTTCTTGGCAAATGGTGAATGATGAAAAGGCATTAGATACCACTCAAATACCAGTATATAAGCTCCACGATCTGGGCTACGATGTGATGAGAAATGTGTGAAAATTCGCTGTTTTACCTATGAATCTTTCTCCGGGAGGACGCCCGGACTAGACCTCAACCATTGGACCGCTCTGGGCCAGACCCAGGGGGTTCCCTGCCGACTGTTTGAAGGTTTTACCATTGAGATGGATCCTTTCCTATTCATTCCCGTGTGGTTCTGGTAGTTTGCTATTCCACTAGGCCCCGTCCGGTCGGGATGGGTATCAAGCGTGCTAGCTGATGGTCAAGAAACGTAACCTAGGTGTCGCTCAACTCTGAGGCGTTGTGAGTCTCTTCTAGGGCCGTAGGTACCACTTGTTTTCGTCTCGCCCCCGTGATGAGAGCAATAAAGTCCGCCGGCGATGTCTCCAGCCTGTCTGGTGGATGGAGACGTCGTCCTGGCTGGCCAAGGGGCTGTTGAGAAAACGAGAGTCCGGCGGCTGATTCGATGGCCCCTGTTTCTAAGCCACTGGGCGGGTTAATTGTATGATGATGCCTCGTCAGATTGGACTGGACATGTTGCCATTTCCAAACTTGCTATGTTGTGGTCCGGCCTATAGTCAAACCAACCTTGTAAATTTGTGAAAGGCAATATGACTATGAAAGCTTGGTGGGCAAGGTGTGTGCGCGTGAGCAAAATTCAGTTCATGCAGTCTGCTCCTTTTCATTCAGTATAAGATAAATGGCGGTGGTATGGTACACGATGTGATCGAAGGCCCGTTGTCATCTTATTTACAGCCCGGTACTCGCTCGTGGAAGGGGACAACCCCGACTTCGGTAGTATGCGGTGCGCAACATTTGGTGGTGGTTAGCAATGCGTTGTATAATTAGTATAGATAGCGTGATTTGAATTTATATGGCGATATAGAATCTCAACAGCGTTTTATATGATTGACCAAGATGCCACTCTTGACTCGTGGTTCAGGCTGGGATGAGTCGGGTGGTGAGGCTCGGGGAATAATCGGCAAAACTTCTGTCGCGGGGCTTGACATCATTCTTGTGAATTTTCGAAGTTTGCCCCGCCAAAACCCGACGACGTGTCTACGGGCGTAGTCCTGCCTGCGCATTTGACAACGAGAACACCAGAGGACATCTATTTGTGCTCCCAGAGGGATACCACACCGCCAACATGTCGACCACAGTGGATAAGGCAAGTTAGACCCGAGGCCCATGTCAGTTTGCGCAGATGCTAACCATGTGCACAGATCAAGGAGATCGAGGCCGAAGTGAGTAGGTCCCGTGATCATGAAGGCGGGAATGGGGGTACTAACCCATGGATAGATGGCCCGAACCCAAAAGAACAAGGCTACCTCGTTCCATTTGGGTCAGCTTAAGGCGAAGTTGGCAAAGCTCAAGCGAGAGCTCCTCACCCCGTCGGGAGGTGGCGGTGGCGGCGGTGGTGCTGGGTTCGACGTCGCAAGAACAGGTGTTGCCAGTATCGGGTTCATCGGCTTCCCCTCGGTGGGAAAGAGTACGCTGATGAGCAAACTCACCGGCCAGCATTCCGAAGCTGCTGCTTACGAGTTCACAACTTTGACGTCGGTCCCGGGTCAAGTCACATACAACGGTAAGGCTGCGCAAGGGCCCCTGGGAGCACGCTCATGAGCGTCATATCGACGGGAAGCGACAGCAGTATCTAATGCGCCCAATAGGAGCTCCGTTGCAGATCATTGATCTTCCCGGTATTATTGAGGGTGCCAAGGATGGACGAGGAAGAGGTCGTCAGGTCATTGCTGTCGCCAAGACGTGCCATCTCATTTTCATCGTCCTCGACGTCAACAAGCCACTCACGGACAAGAGGGTGATTGAGACCGAGTTGGAAGGTTTCGGTATCCGAATCAACAAGCAGCCGCCTAATATCACGTTCAAGAAGAAGGACAAGGGTGGCTTGAACATCACCAGCACTGTGCCGTTGTCACACATCGACCACGACGAAATTAAGGCCGTGATGAACGAATACCGTATCAACTCAGCCGATATTGCGATCAGGTGCGATGCCACAATCGACGACCTCATCGATGTTTTGGAAGCAAAGAGCCGCAGTTATATCCCCGTCATCTACGTCCTCAACAAGATTGACGCCATCAGTATCGAGGAGCTCGATCTGCTCTACAGGATCCCGAATGCTGTTCCCATTAGCTCAGAACACGGCTGGAACATTGACGAGTTGATGGAAGCTATGTACGTCCCTCCCTTCAGGCTATTCAGGGGGTCACCCATGAGTGTCATCAAAACATTTACAGTGACTGACACTCTTACTGCACAGGTGGGATAAACTGAACCTGGTTCGCGTTTACACTAAGCCTAAGGGAAAGATGCCGGACTACTCGGCACCTGTCGTGCTTCGAAGCACGCGCTGCACAGTCGAAGATTTTGTAAGTGTGCTTGCCAGGGACCCGATGATGGCCAAGACAAACCCATGCTGACCGATGACACAAAGTGTAACGCAATCCATCGGACAATCGTCGAGCAGTTCAAGACGGCCATCGTCTATGGTAAATCTGTGAAGCACCAACCGCAGCGTGTGGGTCTCGGCCATGAATTGGCAGATGAAGATATCGGTACTGTACCCATAAATGCACCTAGTCCGCCCGGGTGCTTCCCCGCAAAGACAGCTCGCTAATATTGTCCTTTGCAGTAACGATTGTCAAGAGATGATTTGCTTGTTGGCTCGATATTTTGCGCAGTGCAGGAAATCCCGTCCGAGATGCGTCTCGACCCTCGAGTACCATGCCATCTGGGTTCGCAAGCAACTTTTTGGGTCGTACATCATGACACCGGGGTCGCGGGCTGCCTCGGAAAAATAACCCGTCGCCCGAGAGTTGTACTAGCAATAGTTCGCTTTTGAGAAACTCCTGTATGTGGACAAGGCTCGCGGGCGGCTGCATTCCCCAGGGGTTGGTCTGCGGTATTGTTTGCCGGCTGACGGTACGAGACAAGAGCTGTAACGGAACGAGGCACAGCAAGTGGGATGTTGGGTTGGAGGGCAGATCGTCGACGGAAGTGTTATGCATGATGAATGGAAATAGTGACCATCGTCAGGCCAGGGCCCATATTGGTGCGCTTCCTGGCTGTCAACATAGATGCCAAGTCTTTGAAAGAGTATAATGACGTCCGAGCTTTTGGTGAAGCGGCTCATCTGATGCCCAGTCGTTCCCCCTCCGACCCCCACAATCCTTTCCTATGCACGCCACATCTCGACGTTTGAAACGTCCAGCGCCGACAGCAGGAGCAACGAGCTGCAATCGAGTGCATTACCGAGGCCTCGTTGTATGCGGCCACGTACCCGACCAACAGGCGCAGGAGAGGAGCACGGGGTGACCCAGTGACTCTGGCGAGCAGGCGCCCCGGGGGCCGGGAGGCCACTGGTCGCCTCGCAGCGCTTCATGCGAGGTACATGCCTTTCTGCGTCACTTTGGGGCTGCGATGAGGTGCTGCCGGGCCCCTTACGCACCTCCTGGGGTTGCGATCCGCCGCCATCTTCTGTCGGGTCGCTGGGTCTGGGTTTTCCTGCTCCTCGTCTGATGTGTATCCCGTTGCACGGCATCGGTCGGAGGTTTTTTTCTTTGTTTTCTCTCTTCTTGTCTCTGTTCTTCGCCCATTGTGATTCTTACATCTTGGCCCTTCAGCCGGGCCTCGACCGTTGGGCCGCCTCTCCCCCTCCAATGACCTGCCCGACGGTGAGAAAGGTCCATTGGGGGTGTGCCTCCAGGCAACTCTCGACCTTTCACAAGGCTCGACTTGCCGCCAAATCCCGCCGATGACGGCCCACCATGCATCTTGACGTCCTCACCGCCGTCTAGTTATCTGCCCATTCCTAGTGTGCTATGTAGAGCTCGAGACGAGTTGCCCTCGTCCCTCCGCCCGCCCAATCGCACAGGACTAGCTGCTGTGCCCTTTCTTGCTTTTTCTGCTTTTTGGGCTCTGCACGCCCGCCCTCGTGTCGTTTCTGCATCGCGCCGCCGCCGTGCCCTGGATGCTCAACCACCAGAGGCACCCAGCTCCCGGGGTGCACCTTGTCCGCCCGTGCGGAAGGAGTGGCACGTTGGATGCAAGTCCCTGGCGGTAGCGCCGCATGGGGGGAGTTTGCGCGCGATTGACGGCCGCGACGGTCCGCTGAGGACTAGGTAGGTACCAGCTAAAAGGCTAGGGGGGGAACTACGTACTACGCTGGCGAAAGAACCCTTCCCCGGCGAGGGCTTCCCTGCGTATGGGCCCACGAGAATCTCTTTTTTGCTCCTCTATCCAACTGCAAGGCAGATCATAGGAAGTTGTCGCGGATGCACAGGCCAGGGCAGGGTGCAAGGAAAGCAAGCAACAATTGATGGCCCCCGGGGGGGGCCAGACAGGGCAGAGAGTCAGCACAGACGGGATGCAAGTTGCTTTGGCCGTTGGGTGATCCCTGGGCCTGCCCGGCCGCTTCGCTAGTTCTGCCAGGCTGCTCGACCCTGGATCCGGAGCGAGACGCCGAAGAGATTGCAAGAAGCTTGGAAGTGGAGATGGGACGGGATTTCCCTTTCGGCCTACTGTAGCTGTGGCAGCTGTGGAGCTACGGGGGTGGTAAAATCCTTTACCTGACTGTCGACCTCCCAGGTTCCCAGGGCTCTCGCAGTTACATACAGTAGGGCCATCTCGATTTGCATCTCGTCACTTTTTTTTTTTTTCCAGTCTGGTCCCCCCGTACGATGGCAAGGCCGAGGCGAGCTGATAGCCGAAAAGAATCTACTGAACCACGGATTAACCCTGGGAATGCGACCTTGTAGGATCGTGGACCCAGCAAATGTCTCTCGTATGATTCAGGTGTATATATCTTGGGTATCTATAGCGAGGTGACGTCTGGCTCGCGAGAACAGACGCGGATGGGGTTTGGGACAGAGCCGTGGGTTACCGCTTATGGAAGTCAGCATGGCATGATCCTTCCCACTTCGAGTACATATCAACGGAAACGTGCATTTGGGGGGAGACAGCTTGCGATCGTCGCGTGTTAGTGATGGAGGGAACTGTGGGGCCTGGAGAGCCCTCCGAGCTGTAACAGTAGGGAAGAACTTGCCGAACATGCTCTAGTTCCCATGAGAAAGATTAAAAAAGCTCTCGCATAATGCGGGAAGCCTGGGGGGAGCGCAGTAGTAGCAGCAGCAGCAGCAGCAGCAGCAGCAGCAGCAGAGGAAGAAGCAGCACTACCGGTATTGCTGTGCCTCGTCGGCTGGTGGTGTCCATTCAATACTCTCTGTACTGCATACTAGGCTCGAAACAGGTGCGCAACCCCCCTGGGGATATTCGCAAGCCTCGTCCAAAGGCCCGTCGAATAGTGTGGCAATGATAGCCCGGGATGGCGATAGAGCGGACCAACAGGATCGCGGTCCGGACGACGAAACAGGCATCGCTTGGGCCGCTTGTGACCATTTCGACCCAATGGCCTTTGGTCAGCACCTGTGTCGAACCCCGGAAATTAGGCCCAATGGCATTTCTGTTTCAACTCTGCGCCGTGCTGTTGGTTGGCCGACTTGATAGAGTTCAAGACAATTTCAGAAAGCGGCCACACGCCGCTCTCGAAAATTCTGTAGCCATCGTGTTGGTTCGTGCCCGCCTACGAACATCGTTGAAGAAAATGGGGTCTAGCTGCACCCTGAAGATCGGACCACGCCAGGAAAGAGGGTCGGCCCTTTCCCTTTAGCCAGATCTCGACATCTCTCGCCGGTCGTGTTGGTTGCAAAGAGGCGTCGAGCCTCGGGAACGGGGAGCAGGGTCCCCAGCGTGTTGGAACCACTGTTGAAGGTTACATGGGTCATGCCTCAGCGACAATGAGGCAAAGATCTGATGATGAATAGTTACAAGCTACGTTGCTGGACTTGTCACTCATTAATAAGCACCTGTTGAGGGTACATAGAAAACAGCAGCTTGGCGACCTGGGATCTTGGGACCGCCAGCCCAGCCCAATGGTGTTGGTTCCCAATGCGCGTTGTTCCCTGTCAACCCGTCATAACCGGTGAGCGTTGCTGCTTTGTTGAACTTACACTTGGTGAGTGGTGAGAGAGAGCTGGCAGGCTGGGTGCCGCGAGTCAGGCTGTATAATGAAGCTGAGATGGCGTGTGCGCAGTAGCGAACTTCCTCTAATTTGCGTTGCGGCCGGGATCTACGTAGTACAGTAGGCTCCTCTGGATATTAGAGTATCAATGATCGGATGTGCTCGGCTTTAGCAAGCGAATAAATCCTACCCGGTCAACTACCGTCCACTGCTCCTCGCGTTGTCATACCCTTCTGGTCCCTTCTGGTCCAGACGTACGCAGTATTTGGCATACTCATCTTGGGGGAGCGGAGCCTCTACTGCAAAAAAGGCTTGAGCGCGAAAAACCTTAACAGATCAAACCCTGGTCCGCATGACAATGATATTCATGACTGCCGCGGGGCCGCGATCGTCCCCTGAGGGCTGAGGGTTTCCGGCATTGAACGGGCAATGCTGCGGTCTGTCATGTCAGATAGAGCCCTGAACCACTAGTGCGCGGGGAGAAACGTCAAGAGCTTCTCATGTTTCCTATGCGGGTCCTGTGCGCTCGACTCGTAAAAGTCGGGAGGACCCCTGCGCGCGCGACGCTCATCTCAATCAGAGCCCAGGAACGCGGTCTTGCTGACGAATAGTCAAATGTCCTCGGCAGGAGATAGTGGGCTAGCATGAATCAGCTTTATCGGCGACCACTGACCAGCCATGCGTACCCCTCCCGCGGGCTCATCAGGTGAGGGAGTGGTGGAGAGAGCAGCAGTCATGGGACGCCCGCGCAGGTCGTTGAACTGAACTACTCCGGGTCTCTGTTCACGATATCAGTTCTCCACCGCCCAGGATAGGTCGAGCAGCGCCCGAATGAAATCCATGAGGAAGAAGGAGCATCATCTATGTAATACGAATCAGACCGGAGATCCGATGTATTACTGGGCATGTTTCTGGACTATCCAGACAGGTGAGGGGCGCAATTGATTGTCGTTGAGGCTTTCGGGGTTTTGGCTCGTCGGCGACGAGCGAATCGCAGTGCAGGGCCTCGATATTGACGGTTGCAGGAGGAAACGGTGCCAGAGAGTGGCTTCACGGTGGCCCTATGAAAATCCTCACGGGCCATGTGACAGGGAGCTGACCTGGGTTGACCCCTGTCTCCTATGTTCCACTCGATCCGTGGAGTGGAGGTGCTCCAAGGGCCAAGCTCTTGCTCGGATGCTCGCGAAATCACTCAGCACCACATCCTCAGTGACCGTCGAGCCAACAGATGCGATGCCATGCCATGCCATGCTGCGCGACAGCTGACTCCATCGTCATTTCTTGGACGGGAGGAGAGCGCCGCTGACTCTTGGACGTTCTCGGTCGGCCCCGGAGAGAGCAGCCAGTGCCGCCATTCATCCGCACCGTCGGCGTCGTCGTCGTCGTCGTCTGTGAGCGTTAAAGGACACCACCGTCCTCTCGCTTATTGGGTCGCACTCAGGTAACTTAAAGTAAGTTACTAGTGTTAGTACCCTGGTGGGGTAGTCGTCGATGGGGAGAGCGATGGGGATGTGGGCATAACACTCCGTCTCAAGGTCGTTAATCGAGCAGGTGCGGTGTTTAGAGTATATAGACTCTGGTGATGGGGGTAATATGTGTTGATGGTAACACGAATCTCACCGATACAGAACCAGCGTGGACTATCGGTCTCTAGATCGGCCTCTTTTCCACCACCCCGTTTCGTTTGCTGATTGCTTTTCTACCCTGGCTTGGCTCTGCTATTGCTTGGTATCCTGCTGCTCCAGCAAGCTACCTGGTCCCCTAGACCTCGGGAGCTTCCTTCGTCCGCGTTTAGTCGCTCCAGTACTAATCCAGGCTTGCTGACCACCAGGGCAGATCAGTTGCCCTCGGCATATGCCCAGATGCCCAGCAGCCATGGACATCCACCATCGCTGTAACTGAGGGATTGCCGCATTGGACCAGACGCTGGATGATAAGTTGACTCTTCGAGCAGAGATGCAAGATACTATATCATGTCGCGTCATTACCCATCACGAGTCGCACTCGATGCTACTTCGTCCGAGCTCTGTTTCTTTAGTAAAGCTCTGGGGGCTATTCCCGTTGTCACCATAATTGCTTGACGGCATGCCGAGACCAAGTGGCTTTCGCTGGCTGTCGACAACCCCGGTCGGTCTCCTCTTGTCACCTTGTACCTTGGTCTTGTTCGGGCTCCTCCCAGGATTCATCGAGTCTCGACGGTAGCATTGTGGTCCAGTTTCCCACCCCCAGTCTCGAGCATCCCCGTCCAGTCAGCCAGCCCTCTTTTGACGCTCGAGGTCGACCTTTAATTCATCCGTTTTCACCCTGCCCAGCCCCAGTCCTCGCCAGTCTTGCCATGCCCATTTCGAGTCTTTCCCTCACACCCCCCAACTACCTCGTCCTTTGGGCTTAGGGTCCGTAGACCATTTGACGACGACCCCTGCGGCTGCATACGAACTTACATATGTATCAATCTACGGCTCCTCTCCATGTCTGCATCTGGCCCTGCCTCTGTCGTGCATTTAATACTACTATCTCGACAAGCCCCCCGGAGCTCCCGCATTGCGTCGCGGCGTCTCTTTCCTGCTGCGAATCCTCCTCGTTGGTGAGCTGCCCGTGAGGTCCGGTATTGACTTGCAGCTTTGTTTGCTACGTCGCTCAGCCGGCTGCTGCCTTTGCCTTCTCTGCCACAGCACGGAAAGCAGCCCGTCTGCCGTCCTGTCCCTCCATCCCCCAGGGCGAGCAGCGTAAAAGGCACCACGAAATCAGGCCGAATCGCGAGGAGAGGAAAACAAGAAAGAAGGTGGCCAGCTCAAAACTGGCCAAGTCGAATTATTCCACAATCGCCGGCACCCATCCTGGTCGTGTGTTGGTTGGCGGTTTCTCCAGGATCGGCCGCCTCCTCTCACGCGCGCTTGAGTACATATAATCGAGTATCTACTACTACTGGTATCGGTCCCTCTGCGTGCGCATCTCCGCCATTCTCTTTTGGGAGACCTGCCGAAAAGACCTGCTTGACCAACGCTGCTGCAGCTTCCAACCGCACACGAGTGTTTCTGGCCGCCAGCAGCAGGCCACTGCATCCCCCCTTTCGGGCCCCAATTGGCTGACTGGATATGCATGTCGACTCCCGTCCGTAGAGATCAAACCGCCAACCCAAGTCCGGCAGATCTCCACCACCGTCGAGTGCTCATCCTCCATCTGTGTAGATCGGCGCAAATACATACGTACATCTCGGCCGCAGCAGATCTCGGACCCCGTTGTGGCCGCCAGTCAATGCAGCCACTCGGCAGAATAACACCAACATCACCTCTTGTATAAGAGGTTGCGCTAAGACGACGATATGCACAACATGATCGGCTCGTCGTCTGGCATCGACCAGGATAGTCATCTTGCTTCGGATCATACCTTTGCCAGTGATCAATGGGTCGGGATGAATCCATACAACCAAATGCCCATGTCAAATTATGGGAACGAGTATTATATGACATCGGTTACTCATGGGCTGCCCTCTGAATCCATCAATGCCGGTCACATGGGACCGCCGCCAGTCCCGCAGCAGATTCATCATCAACAGAGTCAGCATTATGCCAGTCAGCTGCCTCACTTGATGATACCGACACAGCAGAGCACACCACCGGTGTCATGGCCCAGCCTACGAACGAATCCAAGCCAAACTTACTCGTCACCACCGGTTCCTATTCCGCCCCCGTCAGTAACCCAACCGCTCAAGCAACAGCCCAAGTTACCGTCAATCACGACCTCGACCCCCCGGAAAACTTTGACAAATGAAGACCGTCGAAGAATGTGTCAATTTGCTGAAGATAACCCCAAAGTAAAGCAGAACGAAATCGGACTGAAGTTCGGAGTCGAAAGGAGGTAAATAGACTGTTCCGCGGCAATAGAGTTGCTCTAGACTAATCTGCTGCAGTACGGTGTCCAAGGTTTTGCGAAAGAAGGATCAGTACCTGAATCAAGATGATCGGAGCAGCTCTCCAATCAAGAAGCCAAAGGGCAAGAATGCCGGCGAGCTCGAGCGGACCCTTGTGAACTGGGCCAGAAATCAGCAGAAGAAGGGAGTGGTCGTGACCGACGAAGAGCTTGAGACTCAAGCCAGAGCCTTTTTCGCTGGAACAGGTAGTTCTGAGAATCCCGTAAAGATCATCACCAGATCTTGGCTGGAAAAGTTTAAGCAGAAGAACGGCATGGGACCAGGCAAGCTGATCCGCAGAGCATCGGAAACGGCCATCCCAGACAATACTCAGCTCTCTGCGGACTCACCAATCCTTTCAGCATCTCAGACCCCAGGAGGAATCTCGCCAGCTTCGCCTGTGGGCCAGTCTTCACCGGCTATCGTGTCAGCGACTCCTAGTAAGGAAGGAAACGACACATCGGGCGCCTTCGCAGATTTTGAGAGCGGCCAGTACAAGCATAATCAAAGCTCGACATCCCTCCACAGCGCTGTCACTGACCCGTCTTCATCATTCTCAGGGAGTGCATTCAGCCCTGCTTCACAGTTCACGTTCTCGCCGGATCCGAATAGCGGTTTGTTTGAGCCGAATCGTATGTCCCTTGAAGCATCGAACTTCCAGCGCCCTCGGAGCCAGACGTTCCCAACTCTGGATATAGAGTTTGCTCAGCAGCAGCCTTCAGAACCCCCGACGCCTAAGTACAGTGCCTCCACAACGGCGCCTTCGTCTGCTTTAGAGTCGCCAGCACACGAAATTGCCGCTCCGACGTTTGGCATGGACGCAACAATCTCTCCCACTTTGCATCACAGCCGTAGCAGCAGCAGTCTTGGGGGGAGATCGACAAACACACCAATACTTCCCAGTGCCGTCGCATCTTCGCCGGGTTCTCCTACACAAGACGACGCAAGAAGGGCTGCAGATACTTTACTGAGTTTTATGCAGCACATGCCGACGGGTCTGGTGAACCACGACGAGTATGCAGCCATCCTTCGGCTGACTGAGAAATTGCGCCTACACCAACAACACCAATCTTTCAAGGCCACAGTGCCTACTGGCATGGGTGGACTCTCGAGAATACCAGAGGGCGATACGGAAATGTCGAGCATTGCGCCTCATTTGATGAAACACGAGCTCAAAGACGACGCCATGATCACCGGCTAGAATCTCCGAGAAACCCCAACCAAGGCACACCTTGTCACGTTCGCTTCCGAATATCTTTCATCACCATATGGCACCCCAGGACTCGGTATATCGACAAAATGACGCCGGTTCTTCAGCCATGCTTATGAACTTGAAACTTGATTCGCTATGGATACACAGAATTTAGGTATGGCAGCACCGGCAGTATCAGACCGCCGCACTTTGGAATCGATCACTCGAGTACGGAAAACCAGGGGCAACCCGTTGACATATGGATACACATGAAGTCCTGTCTCACGACAGATGTATGTATGTGCTTTGTGCAATATAGCCGCCGCCCACGCGAACGGATCGAAACGGACACCGAAACCTCCGGGAAACAAAAAAATAACAACTCAAATCTCTGTTACTTTATTTCGACACACATCTCCGGCCCTACATTTTCATCGCCGACCTCACGAAGACTTGTCCACGCTCGCGCGTTCGTCTGGACACAAAATCTCTTCTTTCACAGTTTTTGCGTCTTGCTTTCCCCGTCGATACCGTATATACAGTTCAACTGTCGATCACTCGACTTGATATCATATTCCTCTTCTGGACTTCTCTCTATACCTTTTTTCTTCTTCCTTTTCCTTTTCACTCGTCTGCATCTTGGGATTTTCTTAGGGTAGTGTGTTGGGTCTACAGGCCGCGGATGAGCTAGGGAACAGGGAACAGGACAGGGCCCCTGGGCAAACATTAACAACAGACACCGATCGGAGGCATGGCAAAGGGAATATCCAGAGGATGAATGGACCGCTTCACAGCATCACGATGGGCGTCATAAGTTTTACTTTTGCTTTTATTGCGGTTGATTTGGTTTTCCCCACAGCGTTTTTTGCTTTCTATCTTTTACTTGGTTCTTTATTCCCCGTCCGTTGACCAAATTGTTTCCGTCTTTATTTTCGACGTTTTATATCTTGTGGCATTGGCCCAACCCGACGAAGTATGTCGTTTGGGAAGTATCTACGCCTGGCCGGGGATGGGAGGGAATGAGAGGAGGCTTGAAATGTGCTGGGAAATGAGGGCAAAAAGTAGTATGACGGAGGTGGGATTGGATGCGAGAACTTGCGACTGGGTTGCCCACCTGTTCTATCTCGACGTCGAGCAGCCACGCCTCTGTGAAAAGGGGAGAGCATGCTCGTTTCGCCATAGAACCAGGCGCCGGCGGCAAGGAAGCAGTGCTCGTCGGCACGCTAATTTCACGTCTCTCGTACTGCACATAATACACACTCATTCCGCCCTCCCTTTGAAAAAAGGGGAGGGATATCTAAACTCACATCCGAGGACCCGTTGCGTGACAGGCCCTCCTCTTTTCCTTCTCTAGACCGTGGTTCTGAATTGCCTCCCCTGCATTGATCTCTAAATGTTTCCGATCACGTTGAGGAGTACCTGGAAGGGCTGGCCGCCCGCTAAGACAGGACTATAGCGTGACCCCACCTGGGCTATACTAACTTGCGGACTATGCCTAAGCGCCCGCCATGATTTGCATCCAATGCAGCAGCGACTGACTATCGGAAGAGAGGCGGTTTCGCAGGAACCGCAACCGAACGTCGAAAAAAAGCAAAAAATGACATGTCGCCGGTTCTCGGCAACGGACAACCCACATCACACTCCGTGTCTCGCGTGGTCCCGAGCGTCTAGACCCTTACCCCCCCATTCCGCCTTTCCTCGGCCGTCAGTTCAACTGTGTGTGTGTGTGTGTGTGTGTGTGGTTTCTGCGTACATGTGATGCGAGACCCCCAGAGGAGGCAGGGACTGAGACACTCCACGAACTCCGATACCTGACTAATGAGTTTTAGTGTGTCAGTCCGTCCGCCCACCCCGGCCGAGCAGGGTCCCAACGACCCAGCCTTGTCCCTGTACGACGGACGTGTGGCCATGCGCCGGATGGGGGGGAGGGGAAGTGGGAGGGATGGGCGGATGGACAGATGGGAAGGGATGATACGGAGGGTATTGGGGAGAGAGGCAGACAGACAGAGCGAGAGGGTGGTATTAAGAGCGCGCTAATGCAATAAGACACACGGACCCGGGGCAGGCAAGCAGGCAAGCAAGCAAGCAAGCGGACAAGGGCACGTAAGCAAGCAGGCAAGCGAAGCCAAGTCGGTAGAGAGCAAACGGACGACGTGACACAAGCGACGTAGTATCAGATTGGGTATCAATGAATTGAATTCTAGGTACAGCACCTGGAAGGGCAATTGAAGCTCGACAGGAACCAGGGGGGCCGCCGCTTCGACCAAACAAGAGAAAAGCAATGATTCATTTCAGGCACCACCTCTTGACCTCGATCGAGGCCCCACCCGTCCGATGTCTTCTCTATCTGTCTGTATGTACAGTATGCATGTAGGCGCCCTGCGGCTCTTTTCTGCATCGGAAGACGCACGAGGCATACCATACGTACGTACGTACGTACGGTGCGTATAGTCTGTGCGTACTTGCCCGCATCGACCCCGGCGCGGGCGCCGGCAACGGGCATTTTCATCTAATGTTATCCAGACCTTGGGCCTGGGCATTGTTTTATTGCTGTAAAGGAGGTGTTTTAACTGAGCCTTTCCTCCCAGAGCTCGATGATGCCGTTCTCGGCCAGCTCGGGCATGAGGCGCACGAGGACCAGCTCCAGGATGCCGTACATGAGGTGCTTGTTGCAGTACGGATCCGAGAAGATATCTAGGATGCCGGTCTCGATCTCGGACAGAATCCTCTCGTCCTCGCTTGTGCTGCTGTCGCACGGTGATGTCTCGCCCGTGGACTCGCTGTGATCATTGCCCTTTTCGCCGGTACCGGGCCCAGCGACGTTGGCAACACCCCGCGCGTGGAGTGTTGCATCGTCGCCCTTGGGCTCGACGCCTTTGCCAGGGCCATCAGCTCCGCTTTCCTGGACGTCCTCCGTCGTCTCACTCGCGGCGGGGTACTTAAGTGCGGCGCTATTATCGCTATAAGCAGACTTCTCACTGTCTGGCGGTCCGGACCGTGAGGTGATCATGTTGTCGTCAGATGCCTTTTCGACACTAGCAGGCCCCGCAGCACAGGACGCCGCGCTGCCAGCCCCAGGCCACAGTGAGGTCGACCCAAAGTACAACCTACCAACACTCTTTGGCACAAGAGCCCAAATGGCGCTAGCGCACCTCCGCCGTAGGCCAGCCAGCTCCTCTTCGGACGAGGGGGCGACGAGAGTCGAGGCGCCTGGGGCATTGTTAGGATAGAGAGAGGCGCGGACCGAGCGTAGCAGTGGGGGTAGGATAGCTGGGTCTAGGATTGAAGTCTGGATATGGTGGGAAAGGAATCTGCCAAATGACGATATCGTTAGTCCATGCGCTTTTGTTTGACAGTAATAAAACACCGATAATGACGATCTGCTAATGGCATGATATAAACGGCGTGGGGGTTACAAGGGAGAGCTTTGCTTGTCAAGTAAGCGAAACCTGTAAAGCAAGGGGATCAAGTTACACAACCTCATGACTTGAGGGGGGCCAATAGCAGGGAGAATGCCACCGTCAATCAGTCCATCAAGAGGCTCACTGAGGCCCTTGAGCGATTTGCAATAAGTATCACACGGCAAGAATTCTGGTCAGCTTGGGACACCTGATCGATGCAACGACAGGGCAACTGAAACTTCAGTCAATCCGGACGTCATGAATTCATTCACGAGGCCGGCGAGGGAAGCACTAGACATGCAGCCACCCAGTTCGGGTCTTTTCGTTGTGAAACACAGCATGGGGTTTGGGAACTATTTCAGGTGCAAGCCGGGGTTAGCTCGAAGGCCGAACACCTTCTGGAGAAAGAACGTTGCAGTGGTTATAGGGTTGAACCAAGGCTCCGACATCAGTACTCTGATGGGTTTGATCTCCAGGCCCAGCGAAGCCTCCTAGGCCCAACATACACCAGAGCTCTTCTGTCATTAATGACATTGCAAAGACTCAAACACCAGCCTGCTGGGTGGGCGGCAAGGATTGAGGTCTCGTATACTGGGATTGGCAAAAACCGTCGACGCCATAGTTTCCCACTTGGACGACCCCAGCGATGATCTTAGGAACCATGATATTGTAAGATATGTTTGCGCTTGCGAAACGGACGGTAAGTGGGGCGGCGTAGAGCGAAAAGGTAAAGAGCTCGTAGCGTTACAGCAAAAGTGAGACCGAACCAAAGAATTTGAGATTCTGGTACGGGATCTGGATTACACTAGAGGGAGGACCCTTGCTTGACTCCGGCTTGGGCGCGTAACTGAGGCTTCCGGGTGGTGAGGCTAGGCTAGCCCCGCGCCGTGAACCGTGCAATCGGATGAAGAATAGTCAGGAACGCCCGTTTATTGGCCAATGGTGACGAGTTCTTCCAGATGAATTCGGGTAGGGGTGGCAGTTGACCGTTCTTGTGGAAAATAAACGGAGCTCTTGGCACCAGTGCTTGTGAGCATGGCGTGCTCCAAGGGCAAGATGTGATTGTTGCACGACATTGTCGCAGAATCAATGCCCGTTAAAGGGGGTGTGAATCGAGCAACTGCCAGACTGCTAGCATCGGCTCATTCTCTTGAAGGGCTCTCACAATTCGAAAGGAGATTAGTGTGATTGGATGGGATGGAGTGAAGATGCTTGTCCTCCACACTTGAAGGGACAAGGCATCTCTGAAAGCTGAATGGGCCAACGCCCAGTCAAGTGACCCGAGGTGTATGCGGGTGGCCAGATGGGGGTTTCCTGCCTGAGCATGAAGTAGGGAAGAAAGGTCTGCCTACCTATCAAGAACGCCGTTGTAGCCTGCAATTCTGCCTGGACCTGTCATGGCGCTCCATTGCATCATGGATAAGGCTCCGCTCAGCCACGGCATGCGGACATCTACCTCAAGTAACTCCGCGACGCAAGGCCAGAGCTTGAAGTCGACGACGGGAACTCTGAGTGATGCTGGGATTGATCGTGAGCCAGCCAAGGGCTTACTTGACTTCTCGTCAAATCGACCGCTCATTGCTGGCTTTTGATTAAAGAGCGGATGGGCTCTTGGGGGCAAATTTCGAGAGGAAACCATGGTGATAATGATGACACGGACCGTGTTGAACAGTAGGAACCCCCATTGAACAACGGACCAGAAGATCTGATCGACGGCCCAGGCCCTTCTGCGTCTCGCTGGCTGTTTGAGGGATTCCTGATCACGCGGTGGCGCCTGGTCTTTAGGACCAACGGCATCGGGAGGCCTAGATCTCCCGGTGGGCTCATGATTCCTCTTCGCTAGGCGCGTCAGAATAATAAAGATCTCCAACAGCAGCCATGGCTCAGAGAGCTTATTGGTGACCAGATTACCAATGATAAGTTCGGAAAAGATCTGGCCAACCAGCGACGTTAGACACTCGTTTTGGAGATCCTCAGTCGGGAGGAGCAGGGCCAGAACGCCCTGGACGAGCAGCTGACGATATGCAGCCTCATTCTCAGCCTGAGTCTGGACTGTCCTGGCGACGTCTGCCTTGGGAACTGGAGACAATGCCGGTAAAGGGCACAGCGAATGGTAGATGTCACGGCGATTGGCTTCGATGGGCGGCCGCGCCGCTGAACTTTTGGCAATGCGATACGCTGTTGATTGTGATTAGCTTGGTATTCCCGGTCCAATAGTGTTTCTCATGTAGTAGATGAACATGTCATTCGTGGAGTCAAACAAACCTCTGATATGTGCGTGCAGCAGCTCAGGCAGCTCATCAAACAGGAGGCTCTCTAGATCCACGGTCCGGAGTCGCTGCTCCAAGGCTCGGGTGCAGTGGGCTATGATCTGGACGATCTCGGCGACGAAGGTCTCGTCGGGGGTGATCTTGTTGTACCAGTTCTGCACGTACTCGCGCAGGATGACGGATATGAGAGCATAGAGGTGCAGGTCCACGTCGTTGCGGCTGGTCAGGGGCGGCAGCAGCTCGCCGATGGGCGCCGGCGTGCTCCTCCCCCGGTCGGCGGGGTGCTGGGCGCACAGCGTGCGGCGGATGAAGGCCGTCGTCGCCCGCTCCGAGAGGAAGTCGGACGGGGCTGGGCGGCCGGGGCCCCGTCGCGCGCCGCCCACCTGCGGCGTGCTCGAGCGGCTGGGAGGCTGCGGCCGCGCAGCGGCAGCCGACCCCGGGGTTATGGCCGAGGTCGCCGACGCCTTGGAGGGCGACAGGCCGGCGGTGGCTTCGAGGGGTGGGATCGCAGCCGTGGCCATGGCCGATTGAGGATGGGGCCAGGCTTATTGTAGTGGCATGATAGGTGTCGCGCTCTGGAATCTGAGATCTGCGCAGCCGTTCAAGGTATGCCGTGCCGTCTTCGGGCGTCCGATCAACCTATTACCGTGGCCGGGGGGGTATGTCGTTGGGAGGTAAGGTTAAGCTCAAGAACCCACATGCCCTGGAGGCTCTGTCTAACCTGGGACCAACGTTGGCACAAAGCAGCCCGACCATGCACGCTAACTAGCTCTCCAAGGCAGGGCGGGCTGTCGAAGAAATGACAGGCGGCCGTAGCGAGATCGCCCGCCTGCAGTAGGTCGCTGCGGGACGGCACGTGCGCTGGACCTGCAACTACATGGGGCCAGGGTTCTTTCTGTCACTACACATTGCATTCATAGGTATACCATGACAGTACCACCTTGAGCCTAACCATTACCTGCTAGAAGTGTACTCGTGAGGAATGTACATGAGGGGGTCTCCAGAGGACAGACATTTCCTCGGGTTGAACGGTCACCAGAGTAATGTTGCTGGGTGTACGCAGAGCGCAAACCATCGTGCAAGAGCCGTGTTGGTTTTGTACATGTGAATATACATTTAGTGTACAGGGCCGCGCCGGCCTGGTCTAAGTATGGTGCTTGTACAGACACTCCAACATCTACACGTCAACCCTAGTTCCATAACACCCTCGTCTACGTCTACTGCACGTCCTTGTGCGTGGTTTCGTACCTAAGAAAAAGGGTTAGCGACCTTTGGTTCAGTTGAGTCGAGTGTCAGCCAGCGTATCGCATACCTCTTGCCTCTGAACGCCCAGACACCCCAGTTGCCACAGGTGACATCCTGCGGGTCTTGGTCATTCAGATCCCACCGTTGGCTCCGGAACGTGTTCTCGCCCGGCTCCATGAGCAGGTCAAACTCGCCTCCACAGGTCTTGTTGACCCATTCGATATCTCTCTCCATGTCGAACTGCGTGTAGCCCGTGGCGATGATCGGCGCCTTCGTCTCGAGCAGCATGGGGATTGTCTCGGCCCACTCGTGCGAGCTGGCGGGGTGGCCCAGACCGGGGTGGAACAGCACAAAGCAGTCAAAGTAGGGGTCGTAGGGCTCGAAATGGCCCGTCTTGTGGATGGTATGGTAGTAGTCTACAATGGTGCTGATCTTCATCGAGGGCCATACGCGGTCCTCGACGATGGTGCCGAACGGGTTGGAAGGAGTCCGCGGCGGGAGGGGGAACTCGTCGTCGCGGTTCGACATGCTCTCGGGCCCGATGAAGACCAGGTGGAACTTTCCTCGGGGGAAGAGATGGGCGAGCTGCACCCAAACATTGCGCGGCAACGAGGACTCGGCTCGCGCACCCAGGATGAATATCCGCACCGGCGGGGCCTCTGGTCGCAGCCCACGGATTCCCTCGCCGCCTCCGGTCTTGGGCGGATGGAGCGTATACCGCAGGGCACTGAAACTCTTCAGACCCTCGGGCGTGATGCGGCCTCCGTCGCGAATGCTGTAGGGACTCAGCTCGTGGAGAATGCTGCCGACGGTGATGGGGTAGGTCAGCAACCTAGTGACCTGCCGCATGCTCCTGTCGTCGTTGACGGCCTCGAACTGCCGGGTATAGAGGAAGGTGTCCCAGTTGGTCATGTTGACGGCAGCCTCCTCCATCTGCGGGCCGGCATACTCGAACTCGGGGAAAAACCTGCCGGACCGCAAGTCATGGTCATCCTCGTTGATCTGACGCAGCGTGTCGCATATCTGCAGGTGCGCCTCGTAGTCGTCGGCCCAGTGCTCTTCGCTGCAGGACACGGGGATGCCGCAGTCGGGGCACTCGAAGCTTACGTGGGCCGGGGGCTGGCTTCCAGTGGTGGCAGCCTTGTCGACGTCGTCGGGAGTCGTCGGCAGACGGGTCGGGCGATGGTCGGGGTGAGGGCACAGGGCGTGCTGCCTCATGTAGGCGGCGCGGTGCCGTATCTCCGGGATGGGCGAGTTTGTATAGGAGTGGAAGAGGTCGTCGGGGCGCAAGACAGGTGTGTGCTTCCCCTTCGCATCTGGCGCGGGAGCGGGAGCGGGAGCGCCGGAGCCAAACTGGACAACGCCTTCATCGTTGGTCTTGGTCTTCTGGCCGAAGAGCGAGAAGGGCCGGGCAGGCCGTTCGAGGGACCGCGGGCCGGGCTGTCGCAAGGCGGCGCGAGAGAAAGCTCTGGACGACGCGGGGGCCTGGGTCCTCAAGGCCTGGGAGCACCTCCGACACACATGGGAAGCTGCCGACCGCATGGCTGGTTCCATTGGCATGGTGGCTGGCCTCGAAGTTGCGGACGGGACGAGACAAGATGCTCGTACGATACCTAGCGAGCTGCTCCACGGCCGTCGGCTTCTGCGCGCCAGGTCCAAGTGCGAGAGGTAGCTGGGGCCCAGTCCCCGAAATTTGGAGGTTTGGATCAATGATTCTCCGCCGGGGGCCTGCAGTGGACCGCCAGCCAAGGAGCTCCAGGCCTCCAGGGGCTGCAGCTGCCTGCCAGCCCAGCCAACGAGCCAACCAGGGCGCCACGAGCCACCGCCGACTGCCAAAAGCGGGCTGGAGCCTAGCGGGCAGGAGTCAGACAGTGGTCAGACCGTCAGAGCTCCAGTCAGTCTCCTCCATTTTGAAATTTTGGAGCTCTGGCCCTCGCGCCGAAAGAAATAAAACATATATTCGCATGCTGTTGCTGCCGCTGCTGCTGCCCTCCCCCAGCTCCCTCCCCCATCCCACGGCACCTCCTCGACGCGCCCGCGAACCCCTCCCAGACATCTAGAGCAGTCCGACGGGGAGCCGCGCAGCTCCTGCGCACAGACTGTCAAGATGGCCGCCACCTCGAGCATGTTCCTCTACTCCCTCACCGTCCAGCCGCCCACCACCATCACCCAGGCCATCGTCGGCCAGTTCAGCGGCACCAAGGAGCAGCAGATCCTGACCGCCTCCGGCTCGCGCCTCACGCTGCTGCGCCCCGACCCGGCCCAGGGCCGTGTCATCACGGTGCTGTCCCAGGACGTCTTCGGCATCATCAGGTCCATCGCCGCCTTCCGCCTGGCCGGGAGTAGCAAGGGTAAGTTCTCTCTCCTTCCCCCCACGTACATGAGGCTTCAGTTAGTGATTCTTGAAGCTGCCACGGTAGAAGCACACACGGGACCCTCTTGATGCGCGCACCCCTGCGTGTTCGTTGCCCAAAGGTCCGACACGCGTTCACACTCCTGACCGAACCCGCGCTGACACATCTCTGCAGACTATGTTATCCTGGCTACCGACTCCGGCAGAATTGCCATCGTCGAGTACATGCCCCAGCAGAACAGGTTCGTGCGGGACAAGCTCGAGACCTTTGGCAAGTCCGGCGTGCGCCGCGTCATCCCGGGCCAGTACTTGGCCTGCGACCCCAAGGGCCGCGCCTGCCTGATTGCCTCGGTCGAGAAGAACAAGCTGGTCTACGTGCTCAACCGCAACTCCCAGGCCGAGCTCACCATCTCCTCGCCCCTCGAGGCCCACAAGCCCGGCACGGTGGTCCTGTCCATGGTGGCTCTTGATGTCGGCTATGCAAACCCGGTCTTTGCCGCCTTGGAGATCGACTATACAGAGTCTGATCAAGATCCTACCGGCGAGGCTGCTCAAGAAATTGAGACCCAGCTCGTCTACTACGAACTTGATCTTGGTCTCAACCACGTCGTGCGGAAGTGGAGCGAGCCCGTGGACCCCACAGCCTCTATGCTCTTCCAGGTCCCAGGCGGCAATGACGGCCCTAGCGGTGTCCTCGTGTGTGGCGAGGAGAGCATCACGTATCGACACTCCAACCAGGAGGCCTTCCGCGTCCCTATCCCGAGACGGAAGGGCGCCACGGAGGACCCCCAGAGGAAGCGGACCATCGTGTCCGGGGTTATGCACAAGCTCAAGGGCAGCGCCGGTGCTTTCTTCTTCCTTCTGCAAAGTGAAGATGGCGACCTGTTCAAGATTACTATCGACATGGCTGAGGATGCTGAAGGAAATGCAACCGGCGAAGTGGCTCGCCTGAAGATCAAGTACTTCGATACTGTCCCCGTGTCAACCAGCCTTTCCATATTGAAGAGCGGCTTTCTCTTCGTGGCAAGCGAGTTTGGCAACCATCACTTCTACCAGTTTGAAAAGCTTGGTGATGATGATGACGAGCTTGAGTTCTCGAGCGATGACTATCCGACGGATGCCAAGGCGTCATACGACCCTGCCTACTTCTATCCAAGAGCTGCCGACAATCTGAGTTTGGTGGAGAGCATCAACTCCATGAACCCGCTGATTGACTGCAAAGTCGCAAATCTGACGGCAGATGACGCTCCGCAGATATACTCCATCTGTGGCAACGGTGCGCGGAGCACCTTCAGGACCCTGAAACATGGCCTGGAGGTCAACGAGATCGTTGCCTCGGAATTGCCCGGCATACCGTCGGCAGTCTGGACGACCAAGCTGACGCAAGGTGATCAGTACGATGCGTATATCGTTCTGTCTTTCAGCAATGGCACTCTAGTCCTCAGCATCGGAGAGACTGTGGAAGAGGTGACCGACACCGGGTTTCTGTCGTCGGTGCCTACGTTGGCTGTGCAACAGCTCGGAGACGACGGCCTGATACAAGTGCACCCCAAGGGTATCCGACATATCCGCAATGGTCGCGTCAATGAATGGTCCGCCCCTCAGCACCGCTCGATCGTTGCTGCATCCACCAACTCTCGTCAAGTGGCAGTCGCTTTGAGTTCTGGCGAAATTGTCTACTTCGAGATGGACGGTGACGGTTCGTTGGCAGAATATGACGAGAAGAAAGAAATGTTTGGCACCGTCACCTGCTTGAGCTTGGGTGAGGTTCCCGAGGGGCGGCTGAGGAGTTCCTTCCTCGCCGTGGGTTGCGACGACTGCACAGTTCGTGTGCTTAGCTTGGATCCGGAATCGACTCTCGAGAGCAAGTCTGTTCAAGCTCTTACCGCCGCACCGACTGCCTTGTCCATCATGTCTATGGAGGACTCCTCATTCGGCGGATCCACTCTATATCTCCACATCGGTCTTCACTCAGGAGTATACCTGCGAACGGTACTTGACGAGATCACTGGCGAGTTGACAGACACGCGGCAGAAGTTCCTCGGACCGAAAGCTGTAAAGCTTTTCCAGGTTTCGATCCAGGGTCGCACATGCGTCCTAGCCCTGAGTTCAAGGACCTGGTTGGGTTACTCAGATCCCATAACCAAGAACTTCATGATGACGCCACTGGACTATGATGATCTTGAATGGGGATGGAACTTCAGCAGTGAACAATGTGAGGAAGGCATGGTGGGAATCCAGGGCCAGAATCTCAAGTAAGTCGCAATTTTTGTTTCCCCCACCCTGCCCCTGACCGATGAGAGTGATGATAAATTGGGATCCTACGCCAAGAGCTTTGAGGATGAAACTTATTTATTTGTACCAATTGTTCCTACTGACTCATCAAACCACTTCTTTGATTTATCTTTCATAACATGCAAAGGAATCTGTGCTAACTAGAAGTACAGGATCTTCTCCATCGATAAACTGGGGGATACTCTATTACAAGAATCCATTCCTTTGACGTATACCCCGAAGCACCTGGTCAAACATCCTGAGCACCCATATTTCTATACCATTGAGTCGGAGAACAACACGCTTCCGCCAGACTTGCGAGCACAATTGCTGGCAGACCCGTCGGTGGTAAACGGGGATGCACAGGTGTTGCCTCCGCAAGAATTTGGATACCCTCGTGGTCGAGGTCGCTGGGCCTCTTGCATTAGTGTCGTCGACCCCTTGATTGAGAAGGCCGTGCTTCAGACTCTTGATTTAGGGGAGAACGAGGCTGCTGTTAGTGTTGCCACAGTGTCATTCGCCAGCCAGGACAACAAGACTTTCCTCGTCGTAGGCACTGGGAAAGATATGATTTTAAACCCACGCCAGTTTTCTGCCGGCTTCATCCACGTCTACAGCATCAGCGAAGATGGCCGGACGGTTGAATTTATTCACAAGACAAAGGTTGAAGAGCCGCCCATGGCCCTGATTCAGTTCCAAGGTCGCTTATTAGCCGGCATTGGAAAGACGTTGCGAGCCTATGATCTAGGTCTAAGGCAGCTACTTCGAAAAGCACAGGCGGAGGTAGCTCCACAACTCATTGTGTCTCTCCAGACACAGGGCAGTCGTATCATCGTAGGTGATGTTCAGCAGAGCGTCACCTATGTCGTCTACAAATACGAGAGCAACAAGCTCATTCCGTTCGCCGACGATTCGATTCCTCGCTGGACGAATTGCACCACCATGGTCGACTACGAATCCGTAGCTGGAGGCGACAAATTTGGCAACATCTGGATTGTTCGATGTCCCGAAAAGGCCAGTATTGAGGCTGATGAGGATGGCGGCGGAGCACACCTACAGCACGCCAGAGAGTATTTACACGGTACCAACCACCGTGTCAGCCTGATGAGCCACTACTATACTCAGGACGTCCCGACAAGTATTAGCAAAACGAACCTTGTAGTTGGCGGCCAGGACGTCCTTCTTTGGAGTGGTATTCAAGGCACTGTCGGTGTCTTTATCCCACTGGTCAGCCGTGAGGATGCCGATTTCTTCCAGAGCCTCGAATCCCACCTTCGAAGCGAAGATCCACCGCTTGCCGGGCGTGACCACCTCATCTACCGAGGATACTATGTGCCAGTCAAGGGGGTTATCGACGGCGACCTCTGCGAGAGGTTCGCTCTGCTACCTAACGACAAGAAGCAGATGATAGCAGGGGAACTTGATCGATCGGTGCGGGAAATCGAGAGGAAAATCTCGGACATCCGCACGCGGTCTGCGTTTTAAGCGGGTTGATTTGTGGCGTCAGGTAACGAGGGGGCAGGCAGCCATAATGTTCAAGAACTGACATAGGGTGGGCTGGCGTTTAGCGGCATGTGAAATTCAAATGATGAAAGATGAAAGACCCCAAACCAACACATTTTCACGGCTTCTTGATGAGCTGATCTATAACGTCATGTGTAATCACGGTAAATCCCCATGACAACGCCGCAAATAGTCTACACGGTTGCAACATTCAACCGCCGCGTCTGCGCAGAAAGCCACGACTTCTGCCCAAACCGCCACCTCTAGCAACCGCCTTCCCCCGCGTCGAGCCCCCAACGGGGTGGCTCGCTTCCCATTCCTCGTCTGCGATGTAGGCCTCGGCGGCTGCTCCCAGATCATAATCTGCTTGCTCCAGATACAGCACGGCAACGTCATACTCAGATACCTTGCACGCCACCATGAACCGTCTAATCTTGCCCTTTCGTAGCTCTTCGTCCTCGCCCTCGACAGGCCTCGGCGACAGACTTATTCCGCCTTTATAATACTCTCCAGGTATGATGACTGTCCGGCGGCCGAGTAGTAAGTGGTCGGACGTGATATTGTTTGTGCGGCGCAATACCGCTGCGGGGACCCCGTAACGTAAAGACAGGGAGGTGATGGTGTCGTGGTTGTGGTTGAGGAAATGTAGAACGTCCTCGGCCGGCTCCTCATCCAGAGGCACCGACTTCTCGTCCAGAGGGTCTGCGCATTTCGGAGCCGAGGCCGAGTACGGCGGCGGCGCCCGTGGGAACTTGGAGCTCTCGGCTATCGAGTGATAGGACGGTGGCTCCTTGAGCCCCGGGGGCAGCGCCGAGGGAGTGCTGGAGATCTGGCAGTAGGGACAGTAGGTGCTGAAGCGGGAGTTGTCCTGTCATTGGTGCCGGACGTGTCAGACGACGGCTGAGTTTCACAAATAACGAGACGGAGAGAACACCTGGACGCACATGTATACAGTTTCCGCAGATCACTCTCGGACAGCACTCTAGGGGCCGGTCGTCTGGCAAGGGCTTCTCGCCGCGGTAGCGGGGCACTTGGGACAGCAGGGTCGCGCAGGTACAGCAGGCTTCCATGGTCTCTTTCCTCATTGTGTGGACTATGGACGGCGGGGCCGCAGGGAGGATGGGAATGGTAGCTCTACAAGGTGGTGTGGGATATCGCGGTAATAATACAAGATTTGATTGCCTTCATGTGGTATAGGGGTTGTTGGAACAAAACATGTCGGGGTTAACGACGTACAGCATTCGGGTGTCTCGTGAGTGGCGTTGGTTGCTATCTATCAATGACGCCTTATCGATAATGCAGCACCAGCGGCGGGCAGTTCCAGACGTCGGGTTGGCGCTTGGTAGTGGTGGTAGTGGTGGTGGTGGTGGTGGTGGTGGTGGTGGTAGTGGTTAACTCCGATAGAGCGAGCCAGGCCGTTGAGTTGGCGCCACTGACATGGTCGCTGGCTGACTCGCCAGGGCTACGAGCCGGGTACACTTTGTGAGTCGAGCGAGTGATGCCTTTAGCTTTTGCCGGGTACATACGTAGTATCCAGTTCCCTCAGGATTCGGGCGCTTACTATAAGTGCGTGTCCCGCTTACCGTGGTCAATCACAATAATAGGGGGATGGGCAAGGCTTGCACAACTCCGTCGAGCGTTCTCTTGCATGTGCGCGCATTGGATCGAATTTCGACACTCATTCACGGCGCCGGGTTCTACCTGTCTGCTGCATATTCTACCCGCAGTTCGTCGCGGTCCATCTGGGGCTTGACGAGGCTATTCGTCCATGCAGATCCCTGCAAGGAAAGCTAAGACAACGGCGCTTGACCGGGAACGTCATTCCCCAGCTCAGAGCTCCAACATAACCTAAAACTATCTCCGTATTAACTTGCACATACCCCCCCGTCTTGCCCCGTGGAAAGAGTAGAGCCCGGGGTCATCACCTCGATGCCTGATCTGACCAGCAACACCGAACCGACCCAGCAGACATTCCTGATCTCGCGCAGTACACAATTGCCCGCGAGCCCCTAACTTAGCCGGCCGGCCACATTGCCCTCGACCGCCACCCTCGATATCAAAAACACCAATTCCCCCATGCGACTCTGACGGCCGGCTTCACTCACGGCCACCGCTTCAGCATGTCGGATCCAGGCCCCGCGGTGCCGCCCACGCCGGCAGGCCCCAGCATCCCCATCGCAGCGACGCGGCACGGCAACCCGCTGATATCGGTGCTGCTGAACGAGGCCGGGCTCGACTCGCCCACCTTCCGCAGCAATGCCCTGCACTTCTCGGACCAGATGGACGCCATCGAGCGCTGGCTCGAGGGCTACGCGCGCACCACGGCCAAGCTGTCCCACGACATGCTGGCCCTCGAGCAGGTCGTCAACGACTACCTGGCCAAGATCGTCCCGCCCAGCAACGTCTCGTCGCTCGACCACGACTACACCGCCCTCGCCCTGAAGCGCATCTCCGAGGGCTCGCGCGAGTGGTGGACCCAGATCCTCGGCGTCGCCCGCAAGATGGACACCGTGTCGGCCGAGCCCGTGCGCAACTTCCTGCAGAACGACCTGCGCGCCTTCAAGGAGGCCCGCCGCGTCCTCGACCAGTCCCAGAAGACCTTCGACACCACCCTCGCCCGCTACGTCGGCCAGTCCAAGGCCAAGGAGCCCTCGTCCCTGCGCGAGGATGCCTTCGCCGTGTACGAGACCCGCAAGGCCTACCTCAAGGCCTCGATGGACTACTGCCAGATGGCGCCCCAGCTGCGCTTCACCCTCGACAAGCTGCTCGTCCGCATCTCGTCCGACCTCTGGCGCGAGATGAAGCGCTCCAAGGACACGGCCGGCACCCTGGGTAGGTGGGGCCAGCAGATGGACCGCGTCCGCGGCTGGTCCAAGGAGATGGAGCTGACCGAGTCGACCTTCAAGCGGGAGCTCCAGGCCGCCCGGCGCGAGGTCGGCGAGAACTCCCTCATAACCTTCAAGCCCTCCCGGGAAATCGATGCCTACAGCGCATCCACGGTGCCGTACCTCGGATCAAAGGGACCTATGAACGTCAACACCGACGAGAAGGCCGGCGTGTACTCCGAAAAGCAGGGCTGGCTGTTCCTGCGGCTCGTGATGGGCAAGCCCGCCCGGCCAGCTTGGACGCGGAGATGGTACTACTGCCGCGATGGCATCTTCGGCTGGCTAGTCAGCGATCAGAAAGGTGTGATGACGGGCGAAGAGATCGGTGTCTTGCTCTGCAACGCCAAGCCCGCCGTCAGCGAGGAGCGCCGCTTCTGCTTCGAGGTCAAGACCAAGAACCAGACTCTGCTCCTCCAGGCCGAGACGCAAGCCGAGCTTATGGGGTGGCTTGAGGTCTTTGAGGTTGCAAAGAAGAAGGCGTTCGAGGCAAGCGTCGGTCGCGATACTTCGTCCCTCCCCGGTGGTGTTGACCCTGCCTTCGCCATAACTCCACCCTCGATGCCCGAGTTTTCTGCAAAGTCACTTGACGCGCAATTGAGCAGCGATGAAAGCGGGCAGAACTTTGAAAGAACCGGAACCCTCCCGGTACCAGGACAGGAAGGAGGCCTTATCCCAAGAGCGAGCTTCGACGTGACAACGGTTGGACCTAAGCGGTCGGCAACGTCTCTGGGCCGGGAGGAGGGAGAAAGCGGTCGAGATCATGCGGCCAGGATCATGCAGAAGTTGGATTTGCACCGGAAAGCGAACTTCTCTTCTAGTACAGATACTACGGCGGGCATGCCATCACCCGGGCCTACGGGCGGGATTGCTAGTCTCATCTCGGCCAGCCATGGTTTGCTTCCAGGCTACCCATCGCCGGTGATCGGGCAGATACAAGTCAGCCGTCCCCAGGCAAGCCCTACACTTCCTGGGCCAGAGCCGCACGCTGGCAGCCTCGCGCCGTCGACACTTGCTAGCCCTCCGGCGCCGACCAGTCTTAGTAGGACCGCCGTGGTCTATAGCAGCGACCGGACGTTGACCAACGACTTGGGCCACACGCTGCCCACGGCTATATTGGCGAACTACTGGGGAAGCAATGCCTGGGCCCAGGACTACGGTCCGAAACCTGCCCGTGCCGACTTCAACCCTGATGACCCCTTCGGACCGAACTCGCCCTCCATCAAGATGACTCTGAGCAATGATAACGGGGAACCCAAGACTCCTTCATCAGTCCACAAAAAGGCAATCAGTATGGATGCGAAGTTCGTCCGCCCTCAAAGCAGCCAGGAGAAAGTCGTCCAGGAGCAGTTCGCCTCGGGCTATCCCACGGAGCTGAAGACCAACACAGCCCAGTTCCGGCTGGTATTCCCTACTGTTCCTATAGATGAGAAGCTTGTTCTAGTCTTCAGAGCGTCTTGGACCACCAGCACCTCAGATCGGGGCAAGGACTCTCCAGTCATGGCTGGTAACGGCCGTATATACGTTACCCCTGACAACATGTACTTCTATGGCCACCAGATGGGCCTGGTGGTCGCTTATACGATTGCCCTGGATAATATCACGGAAGTGACAGCCGCGCCAGGTAGGGACTGCGACTTTGTCTTCCTCCACCTGAACCAGGATGCGCCAGATGTTTCTTATAGCAGGATATCCATCAAGGTATTCCTGGAGGACCTGGACCTTCTCCACGCCCGACTTAATCTCCTTGTAGATGATCTGCAGGCAGAAGAGCCCATGGAACTCATGGAACTGGTCAAGGCCCTGCTCAACCTGGAGAACGAGGAGCTGGAGGACAAGAGAAGCCCTAGTGCTGAAAGCTGGGAGGAGGTATCCGCGAACACACCCATGGATAACGGCACGCACGCCGGTAGAGCGGTCAGCCCGAGGAGCAATGACTTTGCGTATAAGTCTCGCTCACGCAGCGCGCGTAAACCTGCACCCAAGTTCCAGCTTCCCGCACATCCGGTTATATATGAGCCCGAGGACATGCAGCGGAAGGTGGCAGAACGCCATTTCGAGATCAGCGCCAAGGCTTGCTTCCATGTACTCTTTGGTGACAAGAGCTTTGTCTTCCCCAAGCTCTACTTCGAACGGAGAGCGAAGCAGATCGCCCAGGGGCCGTGGATTACAGGGGACGACCAGAAAATGCGGCGAGTATTCAGCTTCAAAGTCGAGTACGGGACCATGTTTGGCCAGGCCAAGGCCCAGGACATCACGGACGAGCAGACCATCGATGTGTTTAGTGATCACGTTACTTACGTCGTCACCCATGTTAAGACCGCGTGGCATCTTCCACACGCGGCGGCCTTCAAACTGGTGACCAAGATCGTCATTACCCACGTGGCCAAGTCAAAGTGCAAGTTGGCAGTCTTCACCAAGGTGGCCTGGTCCAAGTCACCAGCGCTCTCCAAGAAGATGGTCGAGCGACAGGCCTTGGACGACGCGGACCGGGACGCCGAGGAGTTGGCCGACGTGGCCACGGACCAGGTGCGCAAGATCGGGTCCCACAGCCGGACGAAGCGGGCGATCCAGGTCTACGGCAACATCGGGCAGCAGACGCAGACGGTGCTGTTCTCGCCGGCCGACGCGCAGGCGGCCAAGAAGCCGCACATCAGCCCGCACAGCCTGACGTCCATGGTCTTCGACACGGTGCGGTCCTTCATGGAGAGCGCGGCCTCGTCCGTCATCATGTGGGCGCTGGCGGCCGTCCGCAAGATGTGGGACGTCGTCACGGCCCAGCGCCTCCTCCTCGTCGTGCTCGCCCTCAGCGCCCTCGCCAACCTCGTCCTCTCGTCCCAGGGCGCCTCGACCTGGTGGGCCGAGCGCAAGGCCGCCGCCTTCATGCACCGCGTCGGCGTCGGCCCCAACGTCGTCATGAGCAAGGCCGTCTACCTCCGCGACCTCGACCAGGCGGCCCGCAGCTCGGCCATTGCGCCGTCGTGGCCGCAGGATAGTTACTGGTAAGTTGCCCTGGTTGTTTTGTTTGATTGTTTCTGCCCTACATTATTTCTCTCACATGATCGCTATTGAAAGTAACTCAGCTGACATGCGATACACAGCTATTCGACCTTCCAGTCCATCTCCAACAGCACCGACATCGACGGGCTATATCAGGACAGTGGCGCAACGCTGTCGTCGGCCACGAGCCGCGCGACGGCCCGCCGCCTCCGCCGCACGCGCCAGCGCCTCGGCGCCTACCGCCACGACCTGCTGGTCGCCATGCGCATGGTCAACAGCGTCGAGCGCGAGATGCTCCAGAGCGAGTGGGAGAACTGGCTGCTGGACGAGAACGCGCGCTGCGAGCAGGTCGGCGCCGTGCTGCGCGTCTGGAACGCCTCCGACGACAACGACGCCGCAGCAGCGAAGGCCGGCAGCGCCGCTGCGCTGCATCTCCCGCCCGGCCACGACGGGGAGGCCGCTCAGAAGATCCTCAAGGAGAAGGACGTCCGGAAGCGTGACGCCCTCCGCGGCTGGTACGGCGAGTACTGCGGCAGCTGCATGCAGGATAAGGAGGCGTTGCTCGTGGAAAGGGCGAGTTTGGGTATGGGATAGGCGGCCAGGGGGGTTTTACTGTACTCTTGAAAAAGAAGAAGCTGTGTTGTATCTTCTATGGAGAAGGAAAGATGGCCCTCTCCGAAGCTGCATGGTGTCGAGTCGGTACGAATAATGTGTAAGTGTCTAGAGACACAAGAAAACTTGGGGGCCCGAGGGTTGCTGCAGAACGCCCTGTGTATGTATATTGTACTGTACGCTGCTGTACATGATGATGGTCCATGAGTTGAATATCCACAAAAAGGGGCAAGGCGAGAGAGAAGTTTAAAAATAATGATTATCTCGAATGAGCGGTGCCCTTCACTTTTGCCGAGGCTCGACCCGTGCTCGGGCTGGAATTAAGCAGGCTTCTTGGTTGTCTTTCCGGCATGCACTGCCTTGTATGGCCTTAGCCAGGTATGACTGACTTTGTCTGATGCTAAAATGAATGTTCGAATAGGGAAGTTGCAGCTCTTGTTACACACTTGGCGATGGATTCCAGCGGTCGAATTGCCCTCATGTACATCTGCGTATACGTATATACGGTACTAGACGACGGGCTTCTAGTAAGGACTCCCATCCACCTTCGTAGAGACCTCCTTTCTCAATCAAGTTGTGAACAGTTTTTTCATTATAGTTCGCGTATACCCACTACTAAAGTAGAAAGTAAGGCTTAGTGCCAGCTTGCTCTTGAAGGTGAAATATCCAATGCCTCTCAGCATAGTATACCTATGTAACCACTTCCTGATCCAATGTTATACCAAACCCGTGTTGCTCATTATGCGGTAGTCTTCTCTTGCAAGCGAAGATCGCTTTCCGTTCGTCAAGCTAGATAACACCGCACCCAGTCCCCCCTTCAACTGCATCCTTTCAATGAAGTAGCCTCGTGCCCAGACTGCTGGCAACCCTTTTGGTCCATCGCTTTCAGCAAATGTTATTCATCCACTCGAATGAACATCATGGGACTTCTGGCATCGCTGAAACCAGAAAATGGTCCCAACTCGCCATATGAGCCTCCGGTTCCTGCCCTATCAGCCTGCACGAAACGGACATCGCATCCAACACCCTTTCTTTCACCCAACATTTCACACGTCTTTCGTACTAACACACCTCACTCTTGGTTATCGGGTCGATCGAACGCGGCCAGATGAGCTGCGGAATAGCTTTATCTCACTAAAATCACTCTGCTTTGTAGGGTGCTGCCTACATACAGACACATACTATCAGCCAGGAAATCAGTATAAATGAAAGAGATCTGAAACGGGATACGGAGAATTTGCTCAAGCAGCACCCATCAAAACATAAGCTACTACTTGCTCCCAATAGTTGCACTGATCCCATTATGCAGTTCGTGCCATGTACGCCTGCTCTGTTATCCTGGCTTCCAATGAAAGGAGCTTTGGTGGAAATAAATGACTTCCAAGCAGGAAATACATAGCGTTCACGGAAGACAGGCAATGCCAGAACCACGCTCCTTTTGAATCCCACATGTCTTGCATGGCTTTGGGAAGCTTGATGCCATGGCTTGATCCAGCTTTTGCTGCTTGCTCTTCTTCTTCTTCTTCTTCTTCTTCTTCTTCTTCTTCTTCTTCTTCTTCTTCTTCTTCTTCTTCTTCTTCTTCTTCTTCTTCTTCTTCAAATGTGTGCATGAATGCCCGTCGTACTTGGTCAAACTTGTCGAGTTTCTCGCCTTTGATTCCATCAATGGCACAACCGGTCAACCAGTATGGTATGTCCATCATCTCAGCGGGAAGGGTACATATCCACTCCAGATCTATCAAGCCCGTGACGTTCCAATCCTCGTCTACGAGAATATTGCTCCCGTGAAGGTCTGTTAGCTGAAGAAAGAAAGGGCCGTTGCGGAGTTCCCGCTTGGTATAATTGTGTGCAACTACACGAAGTAGTGTCTTAACTGCCATCTGGGTACGGCAATCGCTCTCATCGTACACCGCGTTTGGTTGGCTCAGGAAGCGATGATCATGAAAGGTGAGCATATCCGATATGAAGGCATCCGTACAGCTAACCGTCGCACATTCGAGGGAAAAAAGGGAGGTTTTTCGCGTGGGTGAACTGACTGCTTAGCTAGAGTGATGAGAGACGGTGGGGGACTTACGTGGCGGCCATCCATCGTCCCAAATCCAAACAGGTGGGGTGAGCGAATCTCCGGGCAATTCTCTTCTATCCATACATATGCTCCTACCTCACTGCTCATTTTCTCCTGTATGCTGCCGGGATAGCGGGATTCGGCAAGCTTGTGTGGCATTGGACAGCGGAATATGACCTTTCTGGCTGTGTTGCCTGACCTCACCTCAACAAAGATGCAAACGTTGAAGCTGCCTCGAATCCAATGATCCGACGGCAGCACGCTACAGACGTCTTCGCTGCCCAGCGCAAGATGATGCTTCACAAGAGCTTCGATCGCGTCTCGTTGGGCCCAAAGATCTTGATATAGTTTGTCTGTCGCGGGCCCATAAGAAAGTAAGTTGATGACATTGTCTTCTTCCTCAAGAGCTGACTCGATGGTGATAGGCTTGCGGCCCAGAAGCTCCAATGTCGGCGGCATAGCAATGGGTGGTTTTTAGCGGGCAGAGTCACACCTAGGTTGGAGAAAGAAATACTGTAAGCAAAATGTAATGAGAAGGGGTCGCACTTGAGGAAAGTCCAGTTCAGGCCAGATGATGGGGGCAGCGCTCTTTTAAGTCTTCGGATGCGAGTTGCTATGCTATGCAGAGAAAAATGTAGGAAAAAAACAGAACCAACACCTTACCCCTATCCAAAATCCGGCAAACCTTACGCTGTACACGATTGGAAACTGAAACAAAGTCCAGCGTGTTGGAAGACAAGTGGCTTGGACATATTTAGAGCAAGCAGCCGTAGGAGTGTGGTGTATTCTGCAACTGGATAGTTGTTGGCAGGACACTTCGGACGGACTGTGAAGCTCTTCCTTTGACGTCTACTGCTCCTGCATCGTGCTTAATTTTGAAGGATATGCCTTCTGGCATGTTGCAACCAGGATGGGCCGGTTGGAATTGAGTATCATGGTTGACCAACGGATGGTTTAGGTATGGGACGATCCGCTTGCGTTAGAGCGCGACTGATCGCTGTGGAGTTTTTCCGGCCGAGTGTCCTCATCCAACCACCCAGACTGGACCCTGGCCTGGCCTTAGTTAACTAGTTAGAGCTTTTATACCATAGATACCTTCTAGCGATCATCCGCATCTGCGCATGCCATGTGGGACTCTGGGGAGGGAGATCGGATTGAATCAGGGTTGACAGCTCGCAGAATGTTGTGCCCATATTGTATCGAGACATGAATAAAAGGATGCAGCGCTGTTCTGCTTTGGAGGGACTGCACATCCACACGAGACGACGCCAAATCTGCGTTTCCAGTAAAAAAGGCCCGAGGCTCATTCTAATAATAACATGATGTTAGCCGACAGGATGTCCACCTTCTACAGGGCTGTCACAAATGACGTTGGCCTGAAGGAGGGGACATTTGCATTATGGTAGTTCTGTATGTTGGTAGTACAATACAATCGTGGCTCATCCCCGCCACATTACAACATGGTCAGGACTCGAACGGCACAATAGCATTATAAACACGCATGGTTGCCGCTCGACATTTATCTGCCCTGCTGCGGAAAACAAACCACAGCACGAACACTACTTTACGTACAGCGTTGTCCCTTTTCTCCGTCCTCAATTATTCCAAGCAGAGCCCATTCCTACAGCACCCAAAGGTACGTGCGAAGTCCAGAACAATCGCAGGTATCCTCATGCTCACGCCAAACTAACTAAAAGATCACGTACACGCCATGGAGGAGCCTGCCACAGCACCGTGGGGTTTGAGAATCAGCGACGCCGACTTTAAGAAGCTCAAAGCTGGTTTCGAGCCTCAGGATCAAGATGACAAATATCGCGTCTCAGTCACGGATCAGAGCCAAAGCGGTACCATCTCTATCCACTTTTCTCGAACCGCGACGCGAAAGGAATTCTACGTGCTTATCATTAAGCCAAACGACAGTGGAAGCAGCACCGGTGGTGTGGAGATCGAAGCTATCACTTGGGAACAGAACAAGGGTGGTATTCACATCTCGGAGGAGCAGGGCAAGAAGGAAGTAGTGCTTGTAGCTAGACACCTTTTGGAGTGCGATTTTGATGCGCTTCCAGAGTACGACGTCTCGGATATGTGGAGTCATCCTGCTGCTCACATCCGTGCCAAGTGAGCGGATGCCTCCATCTCTGCCTTAGCGCCTAGGATAGGCCAAGTTGTCAATAGACATTACATCGTGCGACCTCTTTGAACTTCCCACAGGAAGGCAATATTTGCTAAGATTTTATCAGAACTACATTATATGTACCTTCAAGGCTTCTTGTATTTTGGTGGTACGTACTGCAGAAGTGGAAAGCACAGTAGGTAGGCTCTGGAACACCATTGTCTTCCTTCATCCCCCTGATCTATCAATCCACACAATTCATCACCCAACATATGCAGATTTCCTTTCTTTGGATGCACCAACTGCATGTGCGTTGGAACACAGCCGCGTCTCTGCGTATCCAACGCCGGCCCAGTGGTTTCTATTTTAACCTGAACTTGCCCGTATTCCTTCATATTCCTACTGATATCATCCTCTCCTGTTAAATGAGGTGAGAGTTACAGGCAAGCCACTGCAGTCCAACTGACTTGAAAAAAGTGACGCCATCTACAACAATGCCTGTCTGTAGGATTTTCCTTCGAATAGTCGGCTTCGTGTGGTTTCGATTTTTGGATCTCATACCTGTCATCTTGGTTGTACCTTCTTCCTCAGCTTTAATAAACGGTTTAAGAAACCGTCAGATACCACCTAACTGTATATAAGTTCTCGTTCCTTAGCTCTCAGATCTCTGAAATCCACAGCCAAGCAAATAGAGCATTCTCATACATTTCACATTTACAATTTACAGCCTAAACCCAAAAGTTGCAAGAACTCTCACAAGATGCACAGCTCTTCTTTCTTCGTCTTCTTCAGTCTTATTGCATCGCTGGTGAGCGGTATTGTAGCCACCACTCTCTACCGAGGCGATTCACGCAGTCCCGGGACTATCAAAAATGCAGGAGGCTTTAAGGCCAAGGGCTTCGATAGACCAGAAGGCACGTTGTTCCAGCATGTGGAAACACTATTGAAGCATCCTTCTAGGGACCCATTCATCTCTACCACGATTGACCTCGAGTTCGCCAAGGCCCATACGGGAAACGGATACCTTTACACGCTCGACTCTACTAAAATCACAGAAAAGATCTATGACGTTGCAAAAGAGTACGAAAAAGTAGGCGAAACGTATGGGCATGCCAAAGAGAAGGAATTTGCCGTTGAGCATTTGACCCCTGGGGCCGCCGTTACTACGGTCCAGAAGAAGAGCGACGGGAAATGGAAGACCCTCAAGATGCCGACCAAGCGAATGCCTGAATTTCCCGTCGAGGATGTATTTGTGGAATGATCTGTTTATGATGAAACGGATAGGACTTAGCCGGGGAAAAGGAAATGATAAAGGGGGTGGGAATGGGCAGGGATATTTGGCAGGAAAGGAAGACTTGATGTACTGGGAGAAGGAGGCCTTGATCCTTTGGATAACATGGTCGAGTAAGGCTGAGGGAATCGATTATAGTATACTTGGTAGCTTATGCGCTGACGCGTAAGGTTTTTTTTTTTGTTTTGTTTTTGCAGACTCTCTTTAAGATAAAGTATTATACATAGCTAGGTCGACCTCGGATTCTTCTCGTTACGGCGATCACTGTTCAACAATGATACCAATATGCCGTAGAGCCCTCTTCAACTCCGATTACTTTTATTGTTTCTTGCGCTTTCTTTGTCGCTAGTCCCGCGGCATTATCGAGGATGGTGGAGCTCACGACGTTGCCAAGTACTACCATAGTCGTCCCCCTGATTGCTTTTGTTGTTGATGTCGCCGTCGAAGCCATTGTCATGAGATATAGAAACTTTTTGACAGATTTGGAGAACAAGTAGTCTTTATAATGGGGGCTGAAGAAGAAACCTGCAGAATATGTAGTTGGTCTAGCTCAGCATTCTATGGGGAAACGGCTCGCACTTTGGCATACCCATCGTCTAGAAAAGTCTCCACACCTTCTTTCATCCGCTAATTACTTCCTAGTTATGTTTAAGCTCGTAAATCTCCCAAACCCGAATATCTCCAATCAAAATTGTTGGAAGCCTTATACCAACCCCAACGCCAGCGTTAAGCTAGATGTTAGTCCCTGTACAATTATACTTTTCCCGGGGCCTTAAATCACCGCAACTTATTATTCACATATACCCGGAATTATTGTAAACTTAAACTAGTAATTGATCGTTAGAAAATGAGAATATAAGTATTGAATCAAACTTGTGCTCAAACTTGTAGCATATAGCGCCTCCCTGCATTGTATTTCTAGTTCGCCTTTCCCTGATTCCATGTTACACGAAACTGGCGCCCATTGAGCGATGCTGCTTTCTTTTGCGGGCAAGCATGGCTTCCCATTTGTCAAGCTATATGACCCCGCGCCCTCTAATATCCACCTTTGTCAATGGGGTGACCCTATGCCGACTCAGCCTCAATGTCTCACAGCAGACCTTCCGAGGATTGATGCCTGATCCGTTGAGGCACATTTCTGCCTCCCCAGGGACCAGGAACACCACTTGGCTCACCTCAAGTTCTGCCTGAAAGTATCGAACCTCGCCTTTCGACCCATGTTATCACGATGCGGCTACTTCAACTTGGAGCCAACGACCACTTAACGCTGACTAGGGATGTTCATGACAACATACCTCCGTATGCCATACTTTCACACACATGGGGCGACGAAGATGGCGAGGTCACGATTAAAGATATTCAAGAGAATAAAGGGAAAGAAAAGCTCGGCTACAGGAAGATTCTGTTCTGTGGGCAGCAAGCCAAGCGTGATGGCATCGAACACTTCTGGGTCGATACTTGCTGCATTGACAAGACCAGCTCTGCCGAGCTCGCCGAATCGATCAATTCGATGTTCCGCTGGTACAGGCAAGCTCAAAAGTGTTACGTGTACTTGGCAGACGTTACGCACACCAGCGCTCAAGCTGATGATGCAGCTCGATCGACATGGAAATTGAACCTCCAGAAAAGCAGATGGTTTACCCGCGGGTGGACATTGCAGGAACTCATCGCTCCTCCTGTTGTAGAGTTCTTCTCTTCAGACAACCAAAAGCTCGGAAATAAGGAATCGCTGCAGCAAACAATTCACAATATCACACATCTGCCAATCCAAGCTTTGGTCCGAGATGTCCGGCTTTCAGAGTTTTCGATCGAAGAACGCATCAAGTGGTCTGACGCTCGCAACACTACACGTGAAGAAGACAAAGTCTACTCTTTGTTGGGAATACTCGAAGTGCAGATGCCGTTGATCTACGGCGAACAAGAGGGAGGAGCATTTGCACGACTCCGCAGAGAGCTATCTACACGCGAGACATCTTTGGCCAGGATAATTGAGAAACTGCCCGTCGCTCCTGGAGCTATGTTCGACTCTCATGAGGAGGAGCACAATGCTTACTGCGTACCAAACACCAGAGTCGGTATCTTGCAAGAGATCACTGACTGGGCCCAAGATCCTGAATCCCCAACAATTTACTGGCTATCAGGTATGGCCGGGACAGGAAAGTCGACTATATTGCGATCATTGGCACTCAAGTTCTCGAATACTGGTATGCTTGCGGCGAGTTTTTTCTTCAAACGAGGGGAAGCAGACCGCGCCGGCGTAACAAAATTGTTTACTACTATTGCTTATCAATTAGCCCAGCGAGTACCAAGAGCGATACCGCACGTGCAAAAGAGCATCGATACGGATTCTACCATCTTCTCGAAGACCACACGCGAACAGTTCGATAAACTGATAATGAATCCCCTCTCTGAACTTTCAGCAACGAGTACCAGCTATGCCAACCCCAGTTTTGTAATTGTACTTGATGCCCTAGATGAGTGCGATCGAGAGGAGGATATCAAACGCCTTATCGCGTTATTATCGATGCTCAAATCGCTACATACCCCAAGGGTCAAAGTGCTCGTCACCAGTAGGCCGGAACTGCCGGTCCGTCTAGGATTCCAAGCTATCAACGGCACATACCAAGAAGTTGTCCTTCACAACATAGCAGAAGAAATCATAGAAAAGGACATATTCACGTTCCTGAAGCACGAACTTGGTCAAATACGGCTGGAGTACAACGGCAGCGTCAACTCAGAGCGACAGGTCCCCATCGGATGGCCAGTTCACACCGACCTCCAGGCATTGGCTCATATGGCCAACCCTCTATTTATCTTCGCAGCAACTGTCTGCCGCTTCATCTCAGATCGTAAAGGTGGAAATCCTGTGGCGAAGCTACAAAAGGTTCTGGGGTACCGAGGAGTTCGTGGCTCAAGACTTACTGCCACGTATATGCCAGTCCTTGAACAAAGTATCGCAGACCTGTTGGCGGATGACAGAGAAGATGCCCTCAGCCGATTCAGAGAGATTGTGGGCTCGATAGTGCTGCTTGCAGATCCTCTCTCTGCGCACGCTGTGTCGCGCCTACTCGACATTGAGTTGGATACCGTCTTTGATGTCTTAGACCTACTGCACTCTACCCTCAATGTCCCAGATTCGCCCAAAGAACCCATCAGGCTACTTCACTTGTCATTCCGCGACTTCCTTGTTGACCCACAAGGCCAGCAGGGGGTGTTCCGGGTTAACGAGAAGAAAACCCACCAAAATCTAGCTTCACATTGCTTTCGAATTATTCGCCAATCATTGGACAAGGCTGACATCTGCGAAGTTGAAGCGCCAGGAACTCTGCGGGCATCGATAGCAGTTGATTGGATTAATGAGAAGTTGAGCCCCGACGTCCAGTACGCTTGTCGTTTCTGGTCTCATCATCTCAAAGAAGCCAACGCAAGTATTTCAGACGCTGATGAGATCTGGGGATTTCTCTCTTCAGACTTCCTCCACTGGCTGGAAGCAATGAGTTGGTTGGGCAGAACGTGGGATTGTCTCCAGGCAATCAGAGTTGTGCAATCGCTGCCTCAGGTACGTATACGTAAATATTCACTCGGGGTTTTCGGCTAACTCGTTCTAGTCCGGTAATTGCCAGAGCGTGCCACAGTTCATCACTGACGCCGTCCGGTTCATACAATCCGTGCGCACAACGATTCAAACCGCCCCTCTGCAACTATACTCATCGGCACTAGTGTTCGCTCCAACTTCCAGCGTTGTTCGTTCCATCTACGAAGGAAAAATTGCAAAATGGATATTGTTGCCACCCAGAGTGCCTTCAGCCTGGGGCCAGGCAATGTCCCTAGAAGGCCACACCAGCGTTGTCAGTTCAGTCGCGTTCTCACCTGACGGAAGGACAGTAGTGTCAGGATCGATCGATAAATCTGTCCGACTTTGGGATGCCGATACGGGCGCACCATTACAGATTCTCCAGGGCCATAATGGTGCAGTCAACTCTGTCGCATATTCACCGAAAAGCAGAACAGTGGTGTCAGGGTCGAACGACAGAACCATTCGGCTGTGGGACGCTGACACGGGCGTATTACTAGAAACGTTCAAGGGCCACACCGATACTCTGAAATCAGTTGCATTTGCACCCAATGGCCTGATAGTTGCATCATCGAGTGTTGACTACACAATACTGCTTTGGAATATTAAGACGGGGGAGATGCTCCACATGCTCGAGGGCCATGACAGCATAGTCTCTTCGGTTGCGTTCTCGCCCGATAGTAAGACGGTAGCATCGGGGTCTTGGGATTGTACAATACGGCTTTGGGATGCTGACACCGGCGTGCTGCGGAAAACCATTATGGTTAATGACAGCGCCCACCATGACAGTGATATTCTTTCGGTCGCGTTTCCCCATGACAATGGTCGGATGATAGCCTCAGGACAAGGGAATGGTGCAGTAAAACTCTGGCATACTGCCACTGGCGAGTTGCTGAAATCGCTACATAACGGTGGATACCGGGTTCCCTCAGTCATCTTTTCGCCAAACGGCCAGAGGCTGGCATCGGTGACAATGAATTCGGTCCATTTTTGGGATCTCAATGCAAACACGGTCCTACCAACGTTCGAGAGCGATAGAGGCGGCAACTCAATTGCGTTCTCACCCAACGGCCTGACAATAGCGTTGGCAGGCGACTACAGAGTACGACTATGGGATGTCATGTCATACATAGAATCACACACAATCGGATGCCCCAGCGCTACGGTTGCTTCGGTCGTATTCTCGCCTGACAGACAAACAGTGGCGCTGTTCTGCATCCGACATGATAGGACACGTTATCCATATGCGTCGCTCTGGAACGCCAATACTGGCGCTCCATTATACCAACTTGAAAACGCCAGAGGCCTTGTCTTCTCGCCTGACGGCAAGGTGCTAGTGTTTTGTTCGACTGATGGCATGATGTGCATTCACGATCCTGGTACAGGTGCACGGCTACAATTGTTGAAACATGAACTTGTTGACGAAGTTGTATATTCGCCTGATGGTAAGATGCTAGCGTCGTTGTCGAGGGGGCGTGAAGTGCAGATACGACTCTGGGATGTTAATACCGGCACACTGTTACAAACTCTCAATCACGGTAAAAATGTCACTTCTGACCAAACGATCGTCTTCTCACACGACGGCAAGATGCTACTGTCCGTATTCAGAGAGATTGTGTGGCTCTGGGACGTTGCTACAGGAAAGGCGATACAAGAATTTAAGCCGAACAACCGTTTAATAAGCCTGGGAGCGTTGTCAGCTGATAAGAGGTTGATTGCCTTGGGCGGACATGAGACGATACAAGTTTGGGATGCTGTTAGAGGTATACTGCAACACTCACTCGCACCCCGCCATGGTTTTATTAAGTCGATGACTTTCTCCCCCAACAATCGGATATTAGCCACATTTGCGAACGGAACCGTGCAACTATGGAATACCGACGCAGGCACGCTACTCCAAACGGTCGATATTGGAGCTGAAACGAGTACACTGGAGTTTGACACCACAGGCAGCCTGATTGCTACAGACGCTGGTACCTTCGCTGCACCTAGTCTCACGAATGCGGTGAGTCATATGGCTATTCCGGCGTGGGGGATTAGCAGCGACAGACAATGGATAACATATGGGCGCAATAACATCATGCGGCTCACTGCAGACTATGTTCCGAGAAAAGTTGCTATATCGGAGTCTACTATGGTTATTTGCTGCACAGCTGGAAGAGTTTTGTTCCTGCGCTTCGAACACCCGTTCCCAACAAACTTGTTGCCTCGTAGCTCCACTGAGGAGTCACAGGCAGAGCTCAGAAGCTGAAAGTCCATAGTTATGTAGTAGTACTATGCATGGTAGCATAGGCCGTTCTGGATGCCATGTGTGTAGGTGCTTCCTCGCAAAGGGAGCTCCTGATTTGAGACTATTGGAGACACAAATCCAAATCCCTTATGCTTGAATGAAGAGGTAAGTAGAGCCCTAAACCTGTGTGTCGGTTCATTTTGGCAGATTACTAATCCCTGAGCGAAAGCCCATGAGCCATTGGCCGCTGTATATAAGTCCTCGAGGAGACACATTGATAGGAGTTGTGGGAGTCGGCAGCATATGTGAATGGTACTCATTTCTAAGCACAGCTCTCTCGCACGCCGATGCTCGTGTCTTTGTTTTGAATATCCCCATCAACTGCTCCATGAAACGTCTTCTGCTGCCGTAATTGGGTTCAACGCGTTGCTGAACCGGCGTGTCTGACCTGCGTGAAGACCTTGCAACTACTACCATTGCCTTTGCCACCTTGGTGCCTTTCTTGAAAAAAGGTAACGATGACGTTCGAGACCACATTCATGATGTAACAGAAAAGGCAACTAAGCTAGATAATACGGTGTCGTTATCGTTTTGCAGTTGTCGGCTTCATTATCAAACCTACCATCCAACAAAGACGTATTGACTGCTCCAAGACAAGCTCTGTATAGTCTACCACTAGTCTCACGTCAAAAGACGCCCGACAAAAAGCCGTAAGGGCAACCATAGCGTACATGCCTCACCCCTGACTACCTCCGAGGCCTTGTCCCCTCTGGCCAGTTCCATACCGCACCAAGTAGGTAAATAGTATGTACAAGTTCACCGTCCGTACTTCTCCTCCGCTTAATGTTCCCCCCCTCCCAGGCGTATCTGTATGGGTGCACACGGCTCCAATTCATTCCCCAAGCTGCCTCTTTTTCTTCCTCTCGAGAAATATTTCCATGAGCTTCTCGCGCTGCACTCTGAGCTTCACAACCAGACTATCGGCGCGCTCCTTGGCCTTGTCGGCCTGCATTTGCTGGCGCTGCTGCTGTATCTGCAGCTGCATGCCGCTGCTGGCGCCCCGGGTGCTGCGGGCCGGACTGTCATAGATGCTGCCGACCGCCGGGGGCGTCTCTGTCGCCGCCAGCTCTGACACAGGAGGGGGAGGGGGAGGCGGCGTCATGAGCTCCGATCCGCCATTTTCGTGGACGGATGGGTTTGGATCTTTACTTCCGCGGGCGGCGCCAACGCTCTAGGCCGGCGCCGCATTGCTGTTGGCGGCCTTGAGGGCGGCGAGCTCGGCCTCCTTCTTGGTCGTCTCCTTGTTGAGCTCGAGGATCATGGCCGTGACCTTCTCCTCGGCCTCCTTGATGCGCTTGATCTCGAGCTGCTCCGTCTCGCGGCTGAAGGGCTGGCCGGGGCGATTGGTCAGCGGGATCATGGCGCTGCGCTCCTTGACGTCGCCCTCCTCCTTCTGGGACGGCGTGGCGGCGGCCGACTTGCCCTTGCCCTTGCCCTTGCCGGTGCCGGCGGCGCCGGGGGCGGGTGCGCCCTTGTCGCGGGCGCCCGAGGTCAGGATCTTGTAGAACTCGTCAAAGGGCTCGTTGAACAGCTGCTCCTCGTAGGTCCAGGCCAGGACCTCGCCGGTGCCGTTGTTGCGCATGGCCTCGCGCTCCTCGTCGGTGCGGCCGTAGGGGTGCAGGCGCAGGTGGTGGTAGATGGTCTGGGGCTTCTCGCCGCTCTTGGAGTCGTAGTAGAGCTTGATGGTGATCTCGAACTCGCCCCAGCCCGTCTCGTTGACGACGAAGCCGCGCTGCTGCTTGGCGGGGGGCTTGCCCTCGTTGTCGCGCTGGATCTGCTCGGCGTCGCAGGTGCGCAGGTGGTTGGGGATGGACTCGTGCAGCTTGAACTGCACGCGGCGCAGCCAGTAGAAAACGTCGACGTCCTCGACGCCGCGCACGAAGACCTGCCAGCTGTGCGTGTGGTCGGCGGGCACGTGGGCGGGGCGCGGGTTGTCCGTGTCGTTGAAGGGCCGCGCCGTGGTGCCGTAGATGAAGGGGCGGTAGATCTGCACGCCCTTGACGCGCTTGCCGGCGTTGGCGGGCGCCATGCCTGGAAATCTGTGGTGTTGCTGGGCGAATGGATGGCTGGTTGGCGAGTGTCCAGGGCAGTCTGGTGATAGTGGGATAAAGTGGAGGGATAAGTCAGTCAGTATGTAATCAGTCGGGATAAAAAAAAGTTGCCAGGAGATGCGTCCGTCAGCCTTGCACAGCTACAGGGGAGTGAGCTTTGCTTAGCGGGGGCTTATAGTGGATCGATAGCCCACCGAGCCAATGATGGCGGCATCTTGGGCAGACCCCGGCGCCGTCGATTTTTCCATGGGCTCTCAGCCTCGCACATGCGCCGATGATGACATGACTTGATGGAGCTGTCTGTAAGTCAACTAATACGTCTGTTGACAAGTACCCTTCTCTTACACGAATGTCAACTTGATCTTATCTATTGTCCACCAAGTTGACTGCTTTGAGCCCTCACTTTCAATTCTCGTCATTGAGTTTTCTGCTCGATCGGTATTCAACAGCTCTCCGAAGCTTTGGGGGTTTGGGAGCTTCAAATTGGCCCTCTCACGGCGCACTCAGATCGCACGGCATTGAGGCTGGACGACAGAACCATCCATAAGCCGGTTGGCAGAAGCTTCTCTAATTTGATTCGGAGCCCACGGACCCTCATTGCCGCGCATTTACATTGATCACGATGGCGGCGCCAGCAACGAAACGAATCATCGTGTGCGGAGGTAACGGCTTCCTAGGGTCGAGGATCTGCAAATTCGCTGTAGCGAGGGGATGGGACGTCACATCGATAAGGTATTCATGTTCAATCATACATCATAAATCATCCATTATCAATGCACGTATCTAACCCTAATCCCAGCCGCTCAGGGGAGCCGAAATGGGAGACCGTAACCGCCTCCTCCACCCCGCCGCCCTGGGCGCACCGGGTGTCGTGGGAGCGGGCTGACATCCTGCGCCCGGCGACCTACGTCTCGCTGCTCAAGGGCGCCGACTCGGTCGTCCACAGCATGGGGATCCTGCTGGAGGCCGACTACAAGGGCGTGCTGCGGGGCCAGGAGTCGCCCATCGCGGGCCTGCAGCGGGCCTTCTCGAGTGGGCCGCGCCCGGGCAACCCGCTGGAGCGCCACGTCGCCGAGGGCCAGGCCCAGGACATCCGGCCGCCCGAGACGCGCCAGCAGCTGACGTACGAGAACATGAACCGCGACTCGGCCATCATGCTGGCCAAGGAGGCGGCCGCCAGCGGCGCGCAGTCCTTCGTCTACATCTCGGCCGCCGCCGGCGCCCCCGTCCTGCCCGCCCGCTACATCACCACCAAGCGCGAGGCCGAGAGCGCCATCGCGTCCGAGTTCCCGCGCATGCGCGGCATCTTCATGCGCCCGCCCTTCCTGTACGATGCCAGCCGGCCCCTCACCATGCCGCTGGCCGCCATGACGGGCGCGGGCGCCCTGTTCAACAGGGTCACGGGCGGTGTGCTGGGCGGCTTCATGGGCGCCGCCGGCGCCAAGCCGCTCAAGGTTGACGTTGTGGCCGAGGCCGTCGTCGAGGCCCTCAGCGATGACAAGGTCAGGGGCCCCGTCGAGATCCCCGAGATCGAGGACCTGGCGAACCGGGCTTGGAGGAAGGGCATGCTGTAGAAGGGTGTACTGTAATAGTATTGGGAGACTTATCTGCAGAGGTTGTCGAAGTGGATAGTCATCCCAGAAAGGCAGCGGCTTGTCATGTACATATATTCAAAAGTATAGACTGTACGATACTGAAATCCGACTCCCCCAAGTCAGATGTTCCTTGCGGTTTTCACACAGCAGTGGATCATGTACACCTCTGGCTAATCCATGTTCCATCATCCATTATAACACCTCGACAGTTCTTGAGCTCTGTCAAAGGCGTGCGTCTATCGCATCGGCACCATGAGCGTGCAAGATCTGCAATGGGAACCCCATACCCGATGCAATCCAAGTCTATTTCGTCGCTAACCCTAATCAAACAATTGGCCGGCCTGTCCGTGCAAATCCGTTCCGATCCTTCCCGCTAAATCATGGTCCCGCGCTCGAAGCTGTCCCGGATCTCGGCCGTGTACTTGTTGTAGAAGCGGTCCAGCTTCTGGTTGAACTGCTTGTTCTTCTCGTTGATGTAGGTGACGTCGCCCTCGTCGCCGTTGGCGGCCATGCGCTCGCGCCTCTTGCGCAGGCGGTTCTCCTCGGCCTTCTTGAGGTCGTCGACCAGGCGGTCGACGGCGGCCTTGTCGGGCCGGTTGTCGACGAAGCCGGTCGAGTCGGCGGTGCTGTAGAAGCTGCCATCCTTATCGACGGCGATCAGCTCGCCGTCGTCGGTCTCGACAATGTCCAGGCCGCCGCTGGCCGCGGCCTTCTCGATGGCGGCCATCTTGTCGCGCTCGTAGCGGGCGCGGCGGTCGTCGGCGGCGCCGGTGCGGGCGCCCTCGCGCTCCATGGCGCGGACCTGGCGCTTGTACGTCTTGTTGCCCTCGACGCGGTAGTCCTGGAAGGCCGTGTTGTCGCGGGCGGCGGCCTTCTTCTTGAGGCGCTTGTCCCAGCGCTCCGACTCGTCGACGGTCCAGTCCCAGGCGCGGCGGCGCTCAAAGTCGTCGCCGGCCTCCTCGGTCTCGGCCTTGAGCAGCTTGGAGGCGGCGGCGTCGCGCTTGCGCTGCAGGGTCGTCAGGGCGCCCGGGTCGGCGGCCAGGCGCTGCGACTCCTTGGTGGCCTCGGCCAGGTTCTGCGACGACGACTTCTTGGCGCGGGCCTGCAGGGCGCGGAAGCGGGCGAGGCGGTCGGCGGCGGTGGCGGTGGCGGCAGCTGGGGCGGACGAGCCTTCCGAGGTGCTCGCGCTCGTGGTGGTCGTTGGCTCTGGCGGCGCGGACGTGTCTGCTGTGTCTATCGGTGCTGCATCTTTCTCCTCCGCTGTGCCCACCTCTGCTTCTGTTGTTTTCGTCTCGGCCTCGGTGCCTGGTGCTTGGGCGGGAGCCTCGGCAGTGTTTTCCGTGTCGCCAACGGGCACGGCGGACCTCGCGGTCTTCCTCTTCTTCGCAGGAGGCATGATGTGAGGGTTCGGAGGGGGTGGTTGTGGTGGCTCTGGGTGAGTCGAATGGGTGCGTGGGAGGACCGAGTCCAAAACCGAGTGACGCCTGGCTTCCTGTCGACGTTCAAGCCAGTATAGAATTATCTGGAGTCTCCTCAAAGTGGACGCAGGCCGGGGCTTAGTGATAGCAAGGGCTGATGTGATGTCAGTTGGGCGCTACCATCATAGTCTTTGGCAGGCTGCACAGTGCAGTCCAGTACGGGAGTACCTCGAGGTACTGGGGAGAACAGGGCCGGATTATTTCTGCCTCCGCCGTTGTTCCTCCAGCCCCCCTGGCCCCCCTGGCCCCCTGTTGGGTGCCCTGTTAGTTTCGTCTAGGGGGGGCTTGACCATACCTAGGCAGTAGTCTACTGCTTCAACCCCTGTATATCGTTCCAGCTCAACCCTGTCCAGCACCGCTCCGGCACTCAAGTTGCTTCTTCCCCGATCGCGCCGTCGAGAAAGTGGCCCGTTGCGCGCCCGGAGAATGCCCACGATCGACTCATTTCCCACTTTTTGGCTCCGCTTCCCCAGGTTCTCAGCGCACTACCAGTTACCTATCATGGTACAGTCCGTCCTGTCCACAGCAGCTGCCCTATAAGTTGCAGAGACCCCACACAGGGTCACCCCATGGTCTGCTTCTGGGCCGCGCATCTCAGATGTGTTCCTAAGATGTCAAATCACGCGCGAACAACACCATCTCCCCAGTCATGCACCGCCTGGGCAGCCTGCGGTCCCTTCACAGGCTGTCGTCGACGACACCCGACCGTTATGTTGGCCCTTGGCCCCGCCAAAAGAGCCCACCCATGCGCCGCAAGTACCCTCAGTTCGTCGCCCAGCCCCTCTTGCTCGACCTGATCGCCGAGGATGTTCCAAGTGTGAGGAACTATGATCCCGACGTCGATGGCGTCCCAGAGCACGACGGCGCAAAGGAATACCGCCGCCAAGCCGCCCTCGAGCAGCGCATTGCCGCCTTTGAGGCCGAGCACGCAGAGGACGAGGCCACATTCCAGCACTCGATAGCAAGCAGCCATTCATGGCGCATCAACGACTGCGACGTTCTCGCCGCCGCCCTCGCCGGCCTCTCGACCGCCCCATCTAACAAGCCGGCACCGCCGCCCGGTTTTACAGACTCTCTATTAGCAAAGAATGGCATCCCTCGATACGCGAGGCACGCCACTTTCAAAGCTATCCCCTACATGCTCCGCAGAAAGAAGCAGGCCTCCAAGCTCGTGTCCTCCCTTGATCCTGCTGGGCAACTCGAACAGCACAGGGAACAAATCCGGAGCTGCCTCCACTTCGACAGGTTGAAACGAACCGTACAGCACATGTTGCATCGCCCCGGTGGAGGCCCGCTTACTGCCGACCTCAGCAACGACATCGGGGACGCCCTCGCTCGCATTGCCGTTCGCCCCGAGCCGCCGCATCCGTTCGATGTGCTAGCTTTTTCCAACAATGTGTTCCTGAACCTTTCATCTCGGGGCCTACCAGTCGGGGAAAGGTTCAAAGACTTTGCCCTCCCCTTAGCAGTCCAATGTTCTGCCTTGTCGGTGGCTCGAATGTACCTGGCGCCAGAGCCGGAAGCGCATGGTCCTGGCCTCAGTTTGATCAACCGCCTTGCCAACGCATTGGAGGCGATATCTGAGTCTTTCGATACGGCGTCGGCAGGCAGGAACGACCCCGCGACTCTGGCAGATATACAGCGCCGTCGCGTCGAGGTCTTCGGCTTCTTGACCGGTACGGATATCAGTGGACAGGTCTCACCTTTTTCGTTAAGACACATGGTGCAGGATATCAAATGCACAAGCACGGCTGACTTAGTTGTGATGGACTCCGGCCGGACAGCATTGAAGCATTTCATCCACATACTAGGGGAACTAGGCGCCTTGAGGACCTTGTGGTATACTAATCAGTGGTTATCGGCGCCAACCGCCGCGAGAAGCAGCGATAATACTCAGACAGATGGAAACACGTCCTCAAACACATCTTCAAAACCGGGAGAAGACAAGGCAGATAGTGGATCTCTCGTGGGATCAGAAGAGTTCGTCCACGCCTTGGTGCGAACTTTGAACGCTATATTGAGTCATCGAATCTCGCTCACGGCGTTCGACCAAGGAAGCGCGACAGGCATACTTGAGGAAGATTTACTACTCGACTTGCGTGCAATTGGGCTGTCTACAAAGAGCCACTCTGTTTCGCATCTCGGTGCGTCTCACTCAAGAGACAACACACCAATGGCCGATTACTTGGCCAGAGAGGACTCGAGTTTTCGCAGGGGAGTACTGGACGCGTTCAGTAAGCCTACTATCGAGGGCTTCATGGAGGCGGTTTGGACTGTGTTGAAACAGGAAGCGACTTGGCAGAAGCGCCACAGGACCAATTGATTTTTCAATAACAAGATGAGAGTTATGGCAAGACATGGTCTAATGTACATTTGCATAGGTTCCAGATCGACGGGTTCGTGCCATACCAAAGGGGTACGCGACCCGGCTCAACTCAATGTCAGACCACCATTCCATATACAGGCATATTCGGCGTTGGTCAGCTAACCTTGTGACTGCGTCGTCCCATCCCAACCCTGCGGACACTAAGCAAGGACAACTCAGCAGCTCCTGCGATGCTGCAACTGTTCGGACGAGTGTGTCGACCTCGGACGGCCACATCCCCTGGCAAGCCACAGGGTAGTCCGCTCAGAGCCGAGCAGCTTCTTGGGCCCTTGTTGTGTTTTCATTTGCGGAAAGCAGTCGCTCCTGGCTGCAGCAAGTGCCTAGCTGTGCGCCTCCCGCCATTCTGGTTCGCCCGAGTCTTTTCCATCTCCCAGGTTTCACCTTTTGCAGGTATCCAGGTATCCCAGCCCAAGTGGTCACAAGGAGCCACTATTGCCAGGCGCTCTTCGGCTACCTGCTGTTTTACTGTTTGGCCGGCCTCTGTGCTGCGCCGCCCAGCTGGGGCGTCGCCGTGAATTCAGATGTGTTACCCAAAAGACTGGGCACTGGTCCGGTCTCGTGCCAATCAGCTTCTCCGCCTCCTCAGCCCCGGACCAAACCTTGACCAAAGTCTGACAGGAGCTCTAACGATGCAGAGTGATGCAGACTGACGCGCGAACAGGCGGGCAGAACGGCCTGGCCAACTCATGACAGAACGTTCAGCATGAAGTGTCTCGACTGTGATAGGCCGCAGCACTGAGATGCCGAACCCTGGCGGCCAACATGCTGGCTGTAAGTTTCCCACCACGTTTGGGCCTCTCCGTCTGTCTGTGAGGGCACGTTCGGGTGCCTGGCCACCCGCCTGGTTTTCGTATCGCTCGCTTTCTTACTTTTTCCCATGTGATGAGTAACAGCAAATGCTGCGCTGGAGAGGTCCGTTTTCCCTAATCCAACCAAGACATCGGGTTTGCTTGTCGCAATCGACTTCACTGTCGACCGCAAAGGATATTATGACCCAAGACTGCGCGACCTTCGCATGATGCCCCAACCGCACCGGCCGAGACGGGGTATAATCCCGGTCCGGCTTTCACGGGGGAGGGAGAGCTCCACCTCCACCGCCATCACGCGACCACGCCGCAGCCCGTTGTCGCCTCTCACCCTCCTGCTCTATGCAGCTGTGTTCATCTCGGGTGTGCTGTCGGACGAGAGGGATCCCGTAGCGGACTTCTGCAGGAGGTTTGGACATCAGACGGCCGTCGTCGATCGGAAGTTATACATCGATGGCGGCTTCATAAATTATAGTCCCCTGCCAGATAATCCCACGAACTACACCAGTATGCTACTCGCATTTCATCTAAGCGTAACATAACCCTAGACGGTGAAAGCTCACAAATCATCTCAGATACCTTCCTATCGTATCAGGACCTCGACCATAATGGGTTCGGCGGCATGCCACAGCTATATTCGAACCTGTCAAAGAATGCGACAATCCCTAGCGTGAATGGAGGCATCCTGTGGGCAGACGATGTTAACAAGAAATTCTACCTTTTCGGTGGCGAGTACTATCAGACACCGCCAAACGAACTCGCCCTCTACGAGTACGACACGCTGAACAACGACTGGAACATCATCCAGAACCCGCCGTTGAGCCTGAACAGCCCGAGCTATGGAGCGGGCGTGTCGGTATCAGACCTCGGAGAGGCCTACTACTACGGCGGCTGGCTGAGCAACAATTCCGTCCCCAACTGGACGGGGCCGCGCATGGCAACGACAGGGCTGATCAACTATAGTATGGATCAGAACCAGTGGAGTAACATGACGGGGCCAGACAATATTGGACGTGCAGAGGGTGCCATGGTTTACGTCCCCGTGAGCGATAGTGGCATGCTGATCTACTTCGGCGGAGTACAAGCCAATGCGAATGGGACTATCACGGGCCAGCCGATGGACCAGATATTCGCCTTTGATATCGCAAGCTCGAAGTGGTACACGCAACGAGCTACCGGGGAGGTACCCGCCATGCGCTCAAAATTCTGTGCTGGGGTTACGTGGGCTTCTGATCAGTCGAGTTTTAACGTGTAAGTTAAGCCCATCATATTTTGCTGTGTTTTTCGTTCGTTGCCTGCTAATAGAACATCTCTTTTCACAGATACCTCTATGGGGGCGCCGGCATGCCTCCCAACACTTCGGGCTTCGACGATGTCTACATCCTCTCGATGCCCAGCTTCACCTGGATAAAGATGTACCCAGCGAACAGCACACTCGAGCAGTACCCCCACAACACTCTTACCTGCAACGTAATCGACAACGCGCAGATGCTCATCATCGGCGGCACATTCCCTCTGGATGATCAAACCTGTGATTCGCCTGAGCAATTTGGGACCCATGGCCTTGATTTGGGTGAACAGAATCCGGACGAGAGCCCGGTAAGTGGACCGCATAGTAGACGGGGGCTTGACGACGCTCGTGTACTCTCACTAACACCATCCACAGTGGTACCTGTACCGCCGCAATTTAACACATTACGTCGTCCCGTCACTGATTTCCTCGGTGATCGGCGGGAATGCCCAAGGCGCAGCAACGAAGACCAGCCCGCAAAACGGCTTCGACACGCCGGACCTCAAGATCCTCATGGCGCGCAGGTTCACGGCGCCGGTCCGAGCACCCACCCGCGTTGTCTCGCCAACCTCCACGCCTCCAGCGTCGACATCCCTGTCCAACGGCGCTATAGCCGGCATCGCCGTCGGCGCCGCCGTGGGGCTCACCGCGCTGCTGCTCGGCGCCTGGCTGTGCCTACGCCGGCGCCGGCAGCAGGACAAGGACGACTTCTCCAAGATGCGCACCTCGTCCGTCGCCCCCATGCGCAGCAACACATACTCGCAGGGCGGCTCAGGCCTGGCCTGGAGCCCTGACGGCAGTCTGCCCGCTTCGGCCCCCGTCAGCCCGACCTATGGGCCCGGCCAGTACGGCGGCAATCCCTGGCTCCAGCAGCCGCCCTCCGGCGGCCCGCCCCTGATACCTAATTACCCCCAGGAGATGCCGGCCAACATCCACGAGACCGGCGTCAGCGAGATATACGACCAGCCACCGCCGCCGGTCAGTGCCACCGGGACGGGGAGCTTCGGCAGCAACGGGCCCGGCAGTCCCGGGTTCGTCGTCAGCCCGTACTCGGCGGCGGGCGGGGACCCGACCAAGTCCGGCAACGAGTACGGGTGGCCGAGCCCCGTGCGCGAGGGCGCGCAACCGCCGCCGCCACCCCCCGCCGGTCTTATCAGGACCGCCGACGACGGGACAGGCAATGTGTACGCCGCCGGGGGCTTCGGGCCGCAGGAGCTCAGCACCGAGCCCCCGCACGGCGGCGAGCACCGGGGCTCCAGCTGGTATGAGGAGGGCCGGCGGCACGAGACGTATTATCACCGGTGACACAGGCTGCCCTGAATAAAGCAAGTTGCGGTCGTGGTTTTGTGGGCGTTCTGGATGGTTCATTTATAGGTGGCATGCAATGCGATGCGATAGACGGAAGGAGATGGAACTGGATGGGATGAGATTGATAGCAGGTCAGACATGCGCAGACATGGGACCGCGGCGCAGTGGAGAACAGGGACATTATACCACTTGATTTCTCTTTCTTTTCCTTTTGTTCTCTCTTCCAAAGGCCCCCCTATTCTCTAGGCAAGGAGCGCTACGACTAGGGAGTCTGGGTTACTTCTGATGGGATGTCTAAGGCGCAAAAGCTTTCGTTGATCTAGGGGAACTGTCTCGAGTCTGGCTTCACTGTCAGACACGAGAGTGGATAAGTGCCTTCTGTGCGCACTGCTGTTTCAGCGCATGGGTGTGTATATATTATAGATGCTGCGATACGCGCCCCCTGAGTTTTTCCGTAGCCTCAGATATGCCTCAATGGAGATTTGGCGGACGGTGAGCAACCGATGTTATGGGGTTTGACTGTGCTAAAGTATCCGTTGTGCATGAAGGGTTTCGAATTCCCAGACAATGTAGCTGCTTAACCTATTTGCTGGTCTGCTTTCCGACGTACAGTTGTCCGGAGAGAACCGCGAGCTTGCTATAACGCAAGTAGATAGGCAATTGGGCCCGCTATCTGGATACCATTGGTTTCAACTATACTTGTTCGGGGATCTCTCATAATCTTAGGACACCATGGACTTATGGAGGCTTAACAATGGCAGGCATTCTAGGCGGAGGCACGTAGAGAGATCGATTACGTGGATACATAATCTGGCTGCGGGCGCTGGAGTGTCGGAGAGTGATGGTCCTCTGCTATGTTGCCCACAAGACCCCTTTGGGTATACATCGAGACCAAACTCGGAAGTGATATCAATACATTATGAGAACTATCATTGGTCCCGGAGACTGATTCCACTTACACAGATACTATTTTGTGACTCGTCTCTTTTGCTTCGGCTGGCGACGTAAGGGCTCACGCTATTGCCGTCGTCCCAATGGGCTGGTCATCACACCCCAGAGGGCACTCACATCTGCACAAAAGTCCCTGCATAGCCGTCTGTCACTTGCCCTCAGAAAGGAACGATCCCTCACTACCTGGGAGGTGCCAAAAGTCCCCACACTGCCACATAGCCGTGACCAGCAAACATATCCTCACTTCTCATGACTTGTCACTCCGACCCCGAGAGCGCACATGGCGGCATGGAACAAGCACATGTCGTTTCCCAGTGGTCAGGGAGTTCTGCACGCGGGAGACCCTCACGCATCTCGGCAGACAGATGTGTGCGCCTTGCATTGCGGTCGGTCCGTCCTGCAGCCCAACCTAAATCAGTCGTGATATTGTGTGCTACGGGCGGGTGGCCGTGCTCTAGCTGGCCGGTTACGAGAGATGGTGCAACGGTTGCCCTTACATGGCCGCTTATACGGTCCCCGTGTCACGCAATACATGCACAGATGGGGAATCCGACGTCTGTCGGTGAGCCGCCGGGTAAGCTCCTCAAAGGTCTCGGTCGTCTCCTTGTGACACGGGGTCACAAAGTTCCTGCGGGAAGGCTTTCTTCTGGGAGGGGATGTGATACGACAGTTTGTCACTTTCAACCTGTCTCAATGGTGCGCGGTTCTCATCTGGAGCGGCAATGTACCGTACTCCTACGATAGTGATCCATTTCCAGATTCCTGAGCCAAGACGGTGTACGCAAGTGTCAATTCAAACTGCTAAGGCGATCACCTGTGATCAGCCATTGCGTGATGCTGAGGAATTGCCAGACCATTATATCGCCATAGCGGTAAACCTAGTATAGGGAGACGGCGGCTATGCATAGGGTAGATTGCGTTCCCCCAAGCTGCCGGTCGACGGCGAATGACAGCAGCAGTCATTCATTCCCAATGGCGCGGTCGTCTTTCTTCGGTCTTCCATGCGGTGAGCAAAGATAGCTAGTTGGAGCTAGGTGAGCTACCTAATTGCCGAGCCGGATGGCGGCATCGCTCTTGGCTTCTAGAAAATGCGGAGGTCGTATCCATTACCCAAGAAAACCCGCCCTAGCGACCCCATCCAACCCTTGAGGCTCGGTGCGGCGCGCTGCAGGTCGCACGACCGTCGACTCGTACGTGTCACGCGATGCACGCATGTCTTACCAAATCGCCAAGTGCGTGCGTATGGGTGTTGGGTACGTGCCAAAGGGGTTGTGGTTACTCCCGAGACTCTCCCCCCCGAGCAACCCGCCCGCGTGTTCCGTGCCAATGTCATCAGCATGCTGCCCAGTGAGGTCATCCAAGGGGACCAAACTATGCTCTGAGAAGCAGGACGCCCAGGACGCGCCTCGGTTGCCAAGGCCGTGGTATACAAACCACCCCCGCAGCCAGTGGTGCCGCATTTCTACTACTTTGCCCATGTTCAGGGTATCAAGGTCCGGGTGCACATAGTTCGTCAGTGACCAGCCGAATCAGGGCAGCCGTGTGCGGCACCGGAAGTCGGGCGCCGATGGTTGATGGAGGTGGGGATTGCTGCCAAGTTCAAGATACACAGCACATCGTATGTCTGGTCCGGGATTGAGATTCTAAAGTCCCACCCTGAGGGGCAACTGGAATGCGATGTTGAATACGTTTGGGTCAGTCCGGATGCACCGAGGCCAATACCGGGTGGTCATGCAGCGGCGATCATGACTTGTAGGGTCCCCCGAATTCCCAGATGTGATATCATACCCTGCTGGGGCTTTGGTTGGCGTTGCAGCGCAGGGTGCTACAACGTTTGATATCGAGCCATGCGCTCCTCCTGCATGGACGGTTGAATTGGCCAAAGGAAACATGCAAAAGGCGCGACGACGATAACGACGGTTTACGACAGATGTTTTGTTGATCTCTGCAGCTTGGCTGAATGATGCGTTTTTGAGCGCTTAGACCGGACCCATTCGTCGCGCCACCGCGAGATGGGCGTTCAACGGGTCCGCATCGAGACAAGTTTCGCATGAGGATGTTCAAACTATTCAACTCAGAGCCAACGCCGAACGCGAACCGCTCTCCACAGAGGTGGCAGTTGACTGATACGAGCGGCGCCCATGTCCAGCCATGTGACGGGGAGGTTCGTATGCGCACGTAGATCAAGATCGACCTCGGCCAACTTCTGGAGACCCCAGATTGTCATTATAGTAAGATGCTAGCGTTTGGATAGCTCCAGGCTTTCAGCTGTCATGCTTGGGGCCGGCTTATCAAAAGCCGTGAGCAGATAAGGAAATTATGAATGAGCCTGGTTGAACAGGTGACCAGCTCGACCATTCGCCCGACCAAAGACTCGTCAGAATGACGAATGTACCACAGTCCCTAAGGTAGTAATGCGGCCATCACAAACAGCATCAATAAATAGTTATGCAAGTGATGAAACAGCTCTCAATTCGGCAACCGTAGCCGTTCTCCAGCAGTCAGCAGGGTCTCGAGTCCTACGGCCCCGCGTAATCCATAGATTGGCCGAATGTGGAAATATCTGGCCCACCAGGAGCTCTGATTGGGCCATTCATTGATGGCTCCTGACGACCGACTTGGTGTTCGTTTCGAGGCGGCACAATATCATGATAAGGATACTCAGAAGCGAGCAGTCGCATGATTGGGAGGCGGGATACGTTAGGGTACCTGCAGAGGATGGAGAGCCGATGGGCAAGGCGAGAGAGAGAGAGCTCTGACTCTGTGTGGCATAGTTACATGCTATTGCATGCAAAGCGATATTATCCTGATTCTGGGATGCTCGCTTAAGCGCTGGGCGTGGGAGACTCGGGGTATTTCCAAGTCCATCGCAGTCTTATCTCGCATGAAATCGATCCAGGGTCCACGCTGCGAGCGCCGCACACTCCACTCCACAATTATCGAGAAAAGCCCGATGTTTTCCGCTTCAGCATCATGGCTGTGGCCGACACGTTGGCTGGTGGAAATGTTTCATCGATAGCAGGCCAGAGACGTGGTCGACCACATGTGGAATCTTCACTGAAAGATTGGGGCCGACATCTGTGCATGGCGCCGAGCCTATAGACAGCTGTGAGGGCATGCATGCACGGCTGTGAGGCATGGGCTAATTGATCCGGAGGGGCATTGTTCTGTATGAACCCATAATGACACTCCACTACATCAGCTCATTGAATTTGATCGCATCCACTGCGGGTGAGTTTCCTAGGAGCAGATTTGTCGTGCCTCCCGCCGTGTGAAACCTCCCATGCACGTGGGATGGAGCGTTGCAGCGTTGCAGCGTGGTATGAAAACGGCATGCCGAAAAGCCCACTACTACTGCAGCAGGAGTGGGTGATCCACGCTGGGACAGGAACTTTTCCAGTCAAGCTTCAAGGGGCACTGCAACCTTGAGCCCGCCGACCCCCGTCGATCAGGCCTGCCAGGGCAGCTGGAAGTTCGGATGGGTGTTCTCGGTCCACCACGGAACGGAAAGCAGGACGGAAAAGTGGCCCACCTTTGTGCGTCCGTACAGCACGGGATAAGTTCTGTCTGTTATCGTGGCTGGCTGGGCTGGCTCGACTATCGTCGGCCTCATATCCGCCGAGATTTGAGCCGCCTTGTGATAGAACCCCCACGGATGTACCGTGCAGAGCCGAACGTCATGGAGACAAGTCCAGATGAAATTTGGGGGCAACGTAGCGTAGCTCAGAGAAGAAGAGAAATCCAATTGTCGTACTGCCGTCCCAAAGTGCGTCCTCAGGCGGGAAGGTCGGGGGATGCATCTCTCCAGGGACCCCGCAAAATCATTAACTTAGTGGACAGGAGGGACTTGCAGATCATCGAGTGACAGATCCGTATCGTGCATAGCACAAAACTAGCATGGCCATGCTTTGATTTGATGCTAATTCTAGTTGTTATCCTGTGTATCTTTGAAAAATGAGGGACAAGTGGATGCGTCCGACTGGGAGAGTCATGCCCTGCTCTGCTCCGGCACTACACCGGCGCCAGAGGGTTGTAATCCGCAGATATGATAGCCGGAAAGTGGTTTCCCCAAGCGTGTTGCAGACGGCTCAATTGCACCGTTTTCTCCTTTGCTGCGTGGGCTGTGCGGCGATCTCTGACTCGTCAACAGTTTAGCACAGACCGGTACCTTGGGAGAAGGCAAGACTTGATGCAATAGTCTTTCGGGCCTGGGGAGACACGTCAAATGTGGAGCTTGCTGAGACGGTTGAAGCTCACGATGGCGCGGAATCTGGGACTTATGACTAACAGGCTCCAGACGGTGAGCTGGGAATTGCTCGGGAGACAACAGGTTTTGACGACGAGGTTGCCGTCCACACCAGAGAGCAGAAACGTTCTCAGGTTTCGCCTAGCAAACCCCACAAAATTGCGACATGTCTAGGCTGGCCGGGGTAGACAGCACAAGTGTGTGCTAGAGGGCGCATCCCACGATCCGGCTGCGATCGAGGCTAGGGCGGAGACTTTCAGCGGTGCCAGGGCAAGGTTCAGGGCTGAGAAGGGGTCGAGAGGCTAACCGCCCTGGCAACCTGGTGGTCCCGCGCCTGGAAGGGCGACCTCTCAGCCAGCGTCCAAGAAACGTGCTCGTCCCGGTGGTGGATGAAGTCAGCATAGAGTTGGGAAGAAAAAGACCCGGGACAGCGCGACACCAGTCCTTTGGTGAACGTGAAGTCTGAACCGCCCGCCAGTCACAAAATATCGGTCAGGCACGGGCCCTGAACAAGCGCTGTGGGTTTTACTGACTAGGTCGGCGGCCCAAAAAGTTTTTTCTCTTTGTGACTCCCCCTTCGCCCATCACGACATCCATGTACAGAGAAAAATCTTTTTCGCCGAGTAGGAGAGCATCAGCGGTGGCCGCATTCGCCAACCGTGGCTGCTCATTTGCCAGAGAGCGCCGGGCTACGGGCGGCGTGCCGCTTTGGCTGTGACTACCGACCTGGACGGCCACCCTGATGAAAGTACCTGGGGCCGAGGGAGGGGCTCGCTATCCTGTTGGTGCTTAGTGAGAATGGCGATATTGCTGCCGGCCGGTAGCCAAGGTTCCAGGCGGCTGCTGGATTGCGCCCACGAGCCTCTGTGAACGGGGGTGAACGGGGGTGAACTCTGCTGGCTACGCTCCCTGTGTTCTAGTCTGGAGCAGTCGACCCTCTCACCCCACGCCAGCCTACATAGTATGCATGATAATGCTTGCCAATTAAAGATGCATCGGGGGGCCTTGCGAAGCGTGCCGTTAGGAGAATCCGCGTCCCTCTGGTTGCATTTTCCCCTCCAGCTCCCCTCCAGGGTCCCCTTTCTCCTCGTCTGCAAGAGTTGATAAAGAAGGAGCCGGGGCCTAGCCATCCATTCCCGGGGTTTTCGACTTCTTGACGCGAGGTGATACAAGTATTGCACAAGAATCAGCAAAGCCGCTCAGCCGCTGCGCTCATCTCGATCCTGCATTGCCTCATCGATACCGCTATTGCTCTAAGTAATAAGCTCAGCAGCCCCTCGGCTCGACCGTTTCAGGGCATCCTCTAGTCTTACCACAGCGAGCTCTGCACTGCCAAGGGCATTACCGTAGGTAGCGCTTCCCGAAAGCCGCTGAAACCCAGCACCCAGCACCCAGCAGCACACACCCACACCCGGAAACATTGAGTGTTGCGACCACTAGAGCAGTAGGAGCAGCAGCAGCAGCAGCAGCAGCAGCAGCAACAATTTCGACGACCCGACACGACACGACAGAAGAGGCTACCCAGTTTTCTCCCGGAGAATTTCCTGTCCCCTGCAATCCTCCCTGTGATGAGAAGGGGCAGCATACATTGTGAGAGCTGAGACATCGAATCCAAGGCACAATTGGCCGAAGCCCCCGTGGTCGTGCCATCTCCGCTTTCGGCTTTTGGCCAGCTGCCCTACCTGATTGCGGATTGGAAGAGTCACTCGTCGGTGGGCCGCCCGCAAAAACACGACCTTGCAGGACAAGCACGCAACCAAGCAATCCAGCAAGCAGGCAAGCAAGCAGGCAAGCAACCGGCCAGGCCAAAAAAAAGGTACGAACGATTGATAAGTTGGATATACCCTCCACACGAGCTACCTCCCCCCTTGCCTTTCCTCCCTTCTCCGCACCGTCGTCGTGGTTTTTGTCTGTCATATCCATATTACTTTGCAACTTGGGACACAGCCAACTGCTCTCGCCCTTGTCCGTTCATTCATCCCGCTGCAAAGCAAGAACACCTGCCCTAACCGCCACGCTATCCTCTCTCCCTCTCTTGCATGTTCGCTTGCGGGCCCAGTCGTGTCGCCTCGTTTATTCTTACACAGCCTGTAGAGTTCAGGACGAAAACCGGGTAACGACTTACACGCACAAGCGCGGACAGCGATCAAGTAATCAAGCCCGCTACGAGTTACATATACACTGCCTGACACCCCACCGCCTGGCGACTGCAAACCTTGGGCGTCAACCATCTTCAAGCTTCAAGGGACCGAGAGTTAAAGAGCCACTTGCATCCACCGCAATCGGGCCAACTCGACGCAACACAGCCAACGTCGGATTCGTCATAGCAGCGACATTCCGCATACTGCAGAGCCCAGACAACACGCAATCGCCTTCTGGAAGAACCGGACCCTTCTACGACTTGACTCTGCCACAGCTTGCGACACGAGTTTGAATTGCGGGACCTCACGGAACTCGCACTTATAACATTACGGGTGCCCCCAACCAACAAAGCCATACCGTCACCTGCAACAGGCGAGGGCGAACACACTCAAGGGATATTTTCTTCTGTTGGACCGCATATCCGCCACTGTGGGACTTTATCGCTCTGCATCTCGCCTCTCTTTGCCTATAATTCAGGGAAACTGGAGACAAGTTGACCGACTTGCACTCGTCTTTCCCTTTTTCGCTGGCCAGACCCCTCCTCTCGAAAGCCAATTCGCCTTTTGACGGGCCAGGAGAAGAGACACCCCGCTTCGCAAGTTGGAGGGACCCTTATTGCCTATCTGGCCAACCACCATCAACGTCCGGGCCCAGGATCTTCGCCGGGGTCCAATCACACCTGGTCCCAATGCACCACACCCGCCGCAAGTCCGGCCATGCCTCGACGAACACATCCATGACCGATGTGCGCAAGGCCGTCACCGTCTCAGATCTCTCGCGTTCACGACGGCCTCAAACTCTGTCGAGGAAGAACACGCCGCAGACCGTTACCAAGCTCGGGAAGAACCCTCGCGACCGCGAACGGGAATGGGAAGAAGCCCGCGGGTGGGAAGACGAGCGGGAGACCTTTCCCCAATACTGGTAAGTGGCTTTCTGTCCTATGCTGTGCGCTCTCTGCCCGCATCGTGCCTATCCGGCAATTCGGCCACCCGCCATGGTCCTACTCTGCACTCTGTGCTTTTCCCTCTGCTTCTCTGCGCCCTCCCCGCCCCCGCATCGACATGCCTTAGCTCGTAACCCGACCGGCCTCTGGCTGGCTGCATCGTCATCTGACTGGCAGGTGAGCTATCACGGGGATGAACTTGCGTCACTGTCCGGTCCTGCCAATCAGGCAGTCATGGCCGCTGTTCCTGCATCACACATTCATATTTTTGGGAACACGTCTTGCTGACAAGTCGTCTCGTACTGTAGCATGAGCTGTGAGAAACAATTTATCCCCCAAGACGAGCGATTCCTATACTGCTCCGAGGCGTAAGTCGGACCCCGCCCCGTCAGCCAATGAATCGAGTTCCCTCGCTAACACTTGAACCAGATGTCGCAAGTATGATCAGAACTCAAGTTCTGTTGCATCACAATACCCACCATCAAGACATGACAGCTATGGTAGCTTGCCGTTCTACTCGGCGGGCGACCCAGAACCCCGCGACATTATCCCGCGGGCCTCGCCATCACGTCCCAGCTCAACGTACTTCTCCCCTCCCACCACACCAACCAGCACGCAGTATACGAGTGCGGTTTCTGCCTTGAGGTCACTGTCCATACGACCTCCCAGCCCGCCTTCGCCAACGACGAGTAGCGCCAGCCTCTGGCCATTCACTCGAACAGCAGCGACGAGTCCCAGCACGTCCTACGCGAAGCCCTCCAACTTTTACTCGTCAACATACGACTCTGGCTACGGAGCTTCCGGCTATCAGTATGGATACGGGTACGCCTCTGCCGGCGTGGCTTCGGATCGACCTCTACCGTCCAGGAAACCAGGGGGCTACGGCCGGCCAAAAAGCATCGAACTAGTGACGCCCATGGTCGGTCGCTGATTCAAGTTCGAGATCTCGTGACGACGTGGGACTCGTACGTGGCGCTGATGTGAGAACAAACCATGGGGTGGGTTTCAAGGCAACCCGCAAATTTATTTGGCGTGGGGGTCTGCCCTCAGGGAACTCTGGCTCCAATCTAACTTGGGTTGCTTTGAGACATACGAACACTGGCGAAAACGCGGGGGTCTACCCCATACCCCAGAGATAACAAGGCAATGTCTCGGCCTTCACCCACATTCCTGGGTCGGAAAAGCCTGCATCTGCTGCATGGAAACAAGGCGTTAGCATTCAGGATTGCATCATTCATTTCCGAGAAGGGTTCTCGGCGGGCGCACAAGCCGAAACGGTGAAACAGATTACTCACCCAGCGAGTCTGTTTAGTGATTTTGGCTCCGCAGTTGCCGGAGAGTCGTCAGCTCGCAAGGGTTTTTGGAGAGCTAGGATTAATATATTGGCTGTCGCGGGGTTTCTGCCCACGCCTCCGCCTGATGGAACAATTACAGCACGGGACGGTTCATGGATAGCGGCTTGGGGGTCTTTGCATACTACGGGGCATGATTGGCGCATGGGCTGAAAACATTTTGGTTCCTCTGACTTTTTCTGATTTCACGCGGCCTGCATAAGTAACAACTCAGATTCGCTGAGTCGATTTCTCTGCTCTGCATTTTTCACGGATCGATATACCATTTTGCGCCACTGTAGGTGGGGATCACCTTTTTCTGTATTACACACACAGCTAGACCGCTTGTTTCTCAAAGCGTGGGAAACATGGGCATATGCAAGCTCGGGGCGGAGCGCGGTAGCGCAATTGAAGAAATGAACAAATCACTTCACACTGATGTCTCTCAATTCACCTTGACCGCTTGGCTGGTGCATGGCATGGCATGCTAGTCGTATTTGCTTCTGTTACTCTGGGCCAGCTGGTATATACAGTATGTACCGTTTTCTACAATTAACTAGCACATACGACCATAGGCGCTAGAAAATTCGGGATCCCGTCCGCTCTCCCATAGATAAGCTGGCGACCGCTGGATTAGTAGTTGGGTGGGTGACCACCAGCGAATACCCGGTGTTGTATGTCTTTGCTTTTTTCCCTTTTTGGTCCGTTTTGGCAATTTGCTTTTTCCTCCGTCACTTTCCCCAGGGGATTGCTTTTTAAATGCCTTGTGCAATGCTGAGGAAGAACGCAGTTAAAGGGTGCATCGCAAGATGGCGTCAAACTTCAGTGGCAACGAGAGAGTCGTGGGGGTGCCTTGAAATGCGAAAACTCAAAACCTATGCTATCAACTCCGTTAACGCATAAAGATGAAACTATATTTCCAGCATATTTTTCTTAAGCTAAGAGGCGGGTTTCCGGTTACGTTTCCCAATCTGAACGGTCGATAGGCTGGGCTTTCACTAGGATACACGCTATCCTACAATGGCTCACAGCAGCCGTGACTGCCCGTCTCCCGAAAAGTATAGTTGTTTCTAGGGAGATAAATGATGACGGCTGGCAAGGACGTGCCACCGCATGTGAATAATTGAAGCTATGTGCTTGTGTTTGATGGTTACCTTTTCAACACTGTCCTGGGAGAGATAAGAGGTATGTAGATACTTGCACTTAAATATGCATATGCCGGCATGCTATCAATGCATCGCATGCTGGTTGGAGATGTGAAAATGATACAAAGTCTATCACGATATCAGATAACGCTCAGTAAGAGCATCATGGACTTCTGTGATGCTTCTGGTTTTTGACTGGTGCTGTATCAGTCAGGAGAGCAGGGGTCCTGCAACATGATCGATGATGGCTCGCATGAGGCTGGTCATAGCAACATCGAACTCCTTGTCCACGGCTGGATATACTCGATGTTTTCATATGATGCTAATCGTTCGCTCCCGTGAATCACATGGCCAACTTGCAATCTCCCCAGGCTGTAACTTGGGCAGCCTTTTGCAGGCTTCTGAAGTCCGCTCTGTCGTGCTGTGATGAAAGAGGATTGTATCTTCGTGAAAGCAGCGAAATGATCTCTGAGGCCATATCTGAGTAGCGATGAGATCAAATTGTTATATGAGATTCCAAAGCGGCGTCTGAGAACAGAAAACAATAACACTGCTAGCCACGCGGATGCCCACAGTTGTCTGAGGTATTCACCATTTAAATGGCCGCAAGATGATACGGATGATAGGCCGTTTCGTCCATATATATAAATAAGAGAAATCCACATCACAGGCAGCTTGTAATAAGTTACATGGGGTCAACACAATCCAACAATCCAGCCGTCACTGACTGGTTTCCATACCTGCCCGCACCTGTTCATAAATTAAATCACTGGATGGTGTTTTCTTCAACTCACTTTATTCTCTTCACCAAATTCATCTGTGAAGCTGGTAGGTGGTTGGTACGCTACAGTTTGTCCTTGTATTCTCACTCCTTCCTCTTCAAAAAGCTGTCAATTCATTCCGGCCACCAAACTCACCTCCAAACTTGGTTGGTGATTTGTTGCAACTCCCACAAGGGTTCCTCTTTCGAACCTCGAACCAACTCGCTCACTTCCCTCACCTTACCTCAGCCTTCACAGCAACTTCGGCTGACTCATGAGACCAGTTTCACTCATCAACTTCATTCAAGCTGTCTGAGGCACGATGTCTGCTTTTCACGACCAGTCAGCCCAAGGGCCGTCTGCCTCTGGCGGCGGTGCCCGTTTCATGACACTTGACGATATTGCCGAGTCGCAGACGCTCCACACAAACATGCGCTCGACATATAGCGCAAAATGGGAGCCCTGGGAAGCGTTCCGAGAGCTGGTGCAGAACTGGTAAGTGATTCATGTGGCCTGCTCAGTATGGAAGTCGCTGTCTGACCGCCAGCTAGGCGCGATGGAATCATCAAGTCCTTCAACCTCGATGAGACCAAGTTTCGCGTGGAACGCGAAGAGAAATTCGATGGCTCCACCATCAACATCTTGTACAAGGCCTCTTCGGCATCGGACTTTTGGCCGCTTCCCGAATGTCTGGGCTACATACGATTTGTTGCGGAGGGTGCCACCGCTGCCGGCGTCGTTGAAATTGTCAATCGCCGTGCCACTATTCAGCCTTTCCACTTCGACTTGGGTGGCACGACCAAAAGTGACGACAAGACCTTGGCAGGAGAGCATGGCGATGGCCTCAAGGTGGCTCTTCTGGTTTTGCTCCGCAAGCCTCAGGGTTATGCGATAAGTTGCATATCCGGCGGATTCATATGGACTTTCAAATTCGACAACCACGATAAGCTGGTTGTGGAACTGCAACGCATGTCCAGTCGTCAAATCGAGTCAAACTTGAGAAAAGCAAATGCAAACTGTGACAAGGATCTGGTGCCGTTTGCGCCCATGCCTTACGAGGATGTGGCCTTCGGGATTGGCTCCTCTGATTCCGATGACATTAGACCCTCACTATTCCGGGTCAGTAGAGTCGCTTTCGATGGGTGGACTAAAGTCGCCCGCTTCTTGCATGGGCCTCAATCTTGTGGACAAATCACAGTCTCGGAAGGTGATCTTATCACTGATTCAGCGTTTCGCGGAAACATCTACCTGAAAGGTCTGCTACTCAAGACCTCGAAGAAAGGTGATTTGAGAGACGAAGACTCGGCAAGTATCACAGGAAAGCCCCTGAAGTTCGGTTACAACTTTGCAAATGGCGCCATGAATCGAGACAGGCAGTCGCTGGCTACAGCAGGGGAGGAAGGCGTAGCCATCAGGTCTATCTGGAACCAAGTCTTGTTTTTGAAGCCAGATATCGCCAAGGAACTCCATGATATGCTTAACTCAAAGTTTCCATTATATGCAGATGTTGCCTGGTCTACGCAACACTCTCTCCCTCTAATTATCAAGAACATCCTTGGACGCTACTTATTCACTGCCCCTCATGATCGGAGATGGTATTACACGGCCTCAGAGGAGAGTCAGGTAGGATGGATGACTTGAATTCTTGCCTCAGTAGCCTAGTGACACACATATAGAACCGGAGACTGCTCAAGATGATCCAAGGCCTCGGCCGAGAGGGATTCCTCCTAGAGAACACGTATTGGCGCCTACTCAGCGACAATGGGCTCGTGCGAACGGCTGCCGAGGAGCAGCAACGGCGTTTCTTGCAGGGTAACACTCTAGAGGTGCCAGGCCCTGCGTTTTCTCAACAGGTCTGGCGGCTGCTTCGAGCTTCACTTAAGTCTTGCCAGCAGACAAAAAGCGCTAAAGTTGTTTGTGCATCAGCCGGTGGAATTGATCCGGTTGCCATGTACCTGATCAACGAGAACAAGGTCCGGGTCCATGTCGGCTGGCTCACGGCTGAGAGTGCAGCAAACGAGCTGGGTTTCCCTGTGGACTTCCCAACGACAGATCTCATATGGAACACGGCCAAGTGCCTTATCCGGGATATCATAGAACAGGTTCCAGACATTAATTTTGGACCAGATGCCAGGTTCCCCTACACCGCTGGCCGATCACAGAAGCAGGTGAAGAACATAGAGAAGAACTTGGTCGAGCAGAGGATCATGGACCACACGTGCCTCAAGAAACATCTTCGGCTTTCAATATGCGAAGCGCAGCTCGTGGTCAGCTGGGTATGTGATGCGGCATGGAACCACGCTGAGGACATATGCGTTCAAGTGCACGGTCAATCTCACCGCGGGGACTTCAAGGATACCCTCATATCAGGAGATGGTAAGAGTTCCCGATATGACTTTTTGTAGCCCATACTAACCGAAGTAGCTTATGGTAGAGGCCGACTTTGTCAAACTACCGGGACATGCCAGACTCTCCTCGTCCGGTACGGTCAGCAGTCATGTGCCTTCGCGGGATTAAAAGAAGGCCAAGAGTACTTCGCGATGATTTTTCATCCATCCCGTCGTAATTCCTTTGCCGTGTTCTCCGACACAACATTCAAGATTCCTCACTCAGCCCCGACCCCGGCACCGCCATCTAGCCCGGCAAAGAAACGCAACGTGTTCGGTAAACACAGCTAGCTTCCGATGTGCTGTTACATGACTAATTGATTCCTAGTGCTGGGTGATGAGCTCGAAACTTTGGACGTCATGCAGCCACGAAAATGGCACGACGGTGAGAACGATGAAGGCGTAAAGGCAGTCATCGGGATCCCGACAGATAAGCCTACAGCGACGCTGTCGAGGAAGCGACAGCGAACTTCTAAGTAATAAGACTGCATCACCTCTGAGTTGGTACCACTCAGCTGTAAGGTCAAGTTGCGCGGGATCTGAGTGGGATGAAACACTGCTCATGCGTTCGCCATATGACTGGAGGAGATATACTCTGGATTGGGAGAATCATCTGAGAAAACATGGTACACCAAGCGAAGCTGGGGAGCATACCTAG
>NW_026055219.1:0-99685 GCF_022829205.1 Neoarthrinium moseri
AAGCGGAGATAAGGATATCTATAAGGGTGAGTTCATGTGTGCCTTAAAGTAATCTTATCTTACTTTCCACAGGATGAAGCAAGGCGAGATTTAGACATGAATTCTATGTCTCTATAGACTCGACAGCACTTAGTATTAGGATTATTACACTAAGTTTAAACTGCTTGGTTGGCTATAGAAAGCATTTTCTTTGGTAGAATTATCTGCCGCTTCTCGCAATCAGAGCGCCATGATGTATCTGCCGACGAAGCTATCATGACCACCCAAGTTTCTAAATGCGACGATGGAGCTGAAATTACTATACGATCAGGATGCTCCACTGCGAGCGTGCATGATGCTTATCCGAGCCAATCAATGCTCATACACCACCTAAAGTGGCAAGTCGATCGTTGCACAGCTGAATAGTGCATGACCCGAACGGCAGCCCCTATCTCGGAGGCTCGGCAGGTCCCTTATCTCCCGTTTCCAAACCTTTGCGCCGAACGACATGCAATCGACGCGGGGAACCAGTCATGCCGTCACTTTGCGGTTCCATCGGAAACGGTCCCGAGTAGGGCTATATGCTCCACCACCCAATCCCGCATACCACCCACTGAGATTTGACAAGCAATCAGATCAGTCCATGCGGCAGGCCACGCCACTTCAGGCACTCAATATCATCAACATCGAATACTGTTGCCATGTATGACTACGACCTGGTAGTCACCAATGGCGTCTGCGTTACTGCTGCCGATATTGCTGCCTACGATGTCGGCATCAAGGACGGAAAGATTGCTCTCTTGGCCCCTGCCGGCTCGCTGAAGGGCGCCAAAACCAAGCAGCTAATTGATGCGGAAGGCGGTTACGTTATGGTACGTACTACATGCGGCCCTTACGACGCGTATAACTGTCAGCTAAAAAGAAGTAGCCTGGGGGCATCGATTGCCATGTTCACCTTCAAGAGCCATCTATGTTTGGAAAAGGGTCCTCAGCAGACAGCTTCGAGACAGGCACGAGGTCGGCCATCGCTGGAGGCAATACTACCATAGTAGCGTTTGCTCCGCAGCAGAAAAATTTGGACTCCGTTTTGACAGCCCTGGAAAACACCCATAAATTGGCAAAGGGCAACTGCTATTGCGACTATGGCTTCCATCTTCTCGTGTCAAACCCATGCGCAAAAGCTCTCTCTGAGTTCAAGCAGCTGGTCACGACAGAGGGGGTGACCTCACTGAAGATCTACATGACCTACGCGGCATTACAACTTCGCGACAACGAGATCCTATCCGTTTTGCTGGCCGCTCGCCAAAACCACATACTGACTATGGTTCACGCCGAGAATGGAGACGTTCTCGACTGGCTCACCGACCAGCTGGAGGCGCAGGGGAAGTTCGCCCCGAAGTACCACTCCAATTCTCGGCCACCGGTCCTGGAGTCGGAAGCTACCAATCGGGCGATAGCATTGTCTTCACTAATTGCCAATACTCCCATCTTGCTGGTTCACGTCAGCGACCCAGCCGCCGCTCTCCGTATTCGCCAGGCTCAAACAACAGGACAGCCTATCTTCGCTGAGACGTGCCCGCAGTATCTTTTCCTCACTCGCGATGACCTTGATAAACCTGGCTTCGAGGGTGCAAAGTGTGTGTGCTCGCCTCCGCCTCGGAATGCGGAGGACCAGCTGAAGATATGGACTGGCCTGAAGAATGGAACGTTTTCTGTCCTCAGCTCTGACCATTGCCCTTTCCGGTTCGAGGACTCGGAAAGGGGCAAGAAGACTTGTATTACGCCTGAACATCCGGTAGGCAAGTTCAAGTACATCCCCAACGGTCTTCCAGGGATTGAGACAAGAATGCCACTCGCATTCTCGGCGAACAAACTGGCCCTGACCAAGTTCGTAGAGGTCAGCAGTACGAATGCCGCAAAGCTCTACGGTCTGTATCCCAGAAAAGGAAGCTTGATCCCAGGAGTCTCAGATGCGGACCTGGTCGTGTGGTATCCAGATGGCAAACTAGGGGACTTGGAGGTCACGAATAGCATGCTTCACCATGATGTGGACTACACGCCTTATGAAGGACGGGGAATACGGAATTGGCCACGTTATACTATTCTAAGGGGCAAAGTTGTCTGGGACAGAGATGGCGAGGGAATCGTTGGCGGTAAGGGGTATGGACAGTTCGTCAAGCGAAGTCAAAGCATCCTGAATGGGATATGGGAAGAAGTCGATGAGGAGGGGCCTTTTGATCTGGAGAGATTATAGGGCGTCAGGCTATGTAGATGCGTGTGCCGCACGACATTCACCTTTCGTAGAACTCAAATGAAAACGACAGCGAGCTCAAGGGCTACTATTGAACTATCCGGGCTTTTCGAGTTACTACCTGATCATTTGAATCACCTCCCGAAGTACGTCTCTGGGAGGAGACTAGACACGATAGTACGGTACACAAGGTTCAGAATAGGGAGGCTAATTAGGCCCGCGCTGATCATGTTACGGAGGCTCCGTTGTTACGTTGATGCACTGTGAATCAAGGCGAGGCGGTGAAGAGCTTCACCTCAATTTCTGTGATCTCGTAACCGTTACCGCCCATTATGTCCCAACCTCCCGAGGACTTGTTGGGTGTCGATTTGGATAGCGACCTGATCATTCGTGCTGCCCACACAGCGCTAACAATGAGAGAGTCAAGCTACCGTACGCTTCTCAACTCTGGTTCAATAAATATACTCGTCAAACAATAGTTTCCAGTGTTTGGTATTGAAAGGCACCTAGCTGTATGTTAAGGGGCAGGATCATGCGACTCAAAAATAAACTCTAGCCTCAGCGAGGCTAAGGGTTCTTGTTTTCGAAGAGGTACTAGATGCTAAATTCTACAATATCAATGTGCAGATCATGCCATACTCAATCTCTAGCGGACTTGTTAGTGTAAGGTACTTCCCAGTCTCTAGCCGTCTTGAACGAATATCGCAGAAGGCTATACCGGCTTGCCAAATTTTGTACCAGTAAGTTTGTGGCCAATGCGCTCAAACTTTCAAATCATATGCCAACGTGGACGATCTTCATGGAAGATATCAAGGGCTCACCGGCTATGAAGATCACAAAGGCACAGACACGCAGGAACCAGCTTGCCTTGGTAGATGGCTTAACGCAAAGTCGAGGTAAGGTACCACGTCGTGCTGGGCGCATGTGCCAATTGTCATTTCAGCGATGGAGACCTCGCTGCCAAGACCGCTCTTCGAAGTAGTGAAGCAAGCGGTGAAAGGTAGTTGACTGAGCCCCTTAGCTATTTAAACATTCTCAAAGAAACGAGGAATCCAGGCTCTGTCCTATAGGACTGTCGAGTACGATATCCGTGGTGGACGCGCGTCGGGGCCTAGGCTAATTCAGGAAGTTGCTCTGTAACATTGCTAGTTGCAATCTAATGCTTACATTGAAAGCAGGCGGGGTATGCACCATATGCAATGCTGGCAATTGTATACTCACATGATTCACTCCGGATTTCGGCAGTCTCATAGCTTCGTTTCAGAATCTTCAGCGGAAAGCCTCGTTTTTTTGACATCAAACGCCAAGGGCTACCGCTGCGCGATTTTCACTGGCATCTAATTATATCCTCGCCGTCTATGGGCACCCACAAGCCCGGCCGCCAGATCGCCGACTAACACTTGGCTAGCCTGGGTAGCATCAAAGCGCTTTTAAGCTTTGGCCAGAACGATCTACCCAGCGCTGTCCCGGTGCTGAAGCACGAAGGGTCTATTTCCGAGTTTGTCGTCAGCCAAGCGTCCGGCTTCCCCGGCTGGGCGTAAAAACTCGATTCGCCCAGTCTCGTTCCGAATAGATTGCCATGGGCGGCTTTTCGTGGGGAGGCATTTGAACACCTCATCCAAACCATCACCCATGGGCGACGCAAGCCGGATGTGCAACTGCGCTGACTGCGTTTCATCATGGCTCAATCACACCTAGACAAGCGCGAGCCGTATCTGTGCGCCCTTCCACTCGAGGTAAGCAATGGACACGCCCTCTGCGTCGGTCTTCACTCGCTGATGGCACCAAGATCCGGCTCATGATATTTGAGCACGCCGTGAGACTGGACAATGTCGTGGTTCCGCAACAGGTCGTGAAGGGCTCCAACAAATTCACATGGGGAACGCGAGAGCAAGTCCCGGTGCATTATCATCCGGGAAACAATGCCTGGGCCTATATCCCTCCAGCGGGAGAGCGCCTATCAGTCGTGTCTCTGTCCTTGACGTGCAAGCAGTTCTACGAGGAGCTCAGAGACACCCCTGTCTTCTATAGGGTGAATCTTTTCTGCTTCCCGGACTTGGAGGAACTCATACGCTATCTTGCCGCAATCACACCCGAGCGCCGCAAGGCGATTCGAAACATTGTTGTCGAAGGCTTCAAATTCCCACTCCTGGTCAATGATGAGAGGATCTACCTCGCCCGACAGACGCCCTACATGAGCCGACTCGAGAGAGATGGCAGACATGCTCTGGCCTTGCTGTCGCACTGCGATGACCTGCGCACACTGACGTTTCTGATCACCCTGCACCATGCCCTGGAGTCAGGGGTAGTAGATGAATTGAAGATTCTTCACGAGTGGTTCAAGTCTTTCATATCGCAAGCCCCTGCCACGAAACCATCGATCCACGCACTACCAAGACTCGATGTGATGTCCAAAAGCAGCAAAGGGTATCGCATTGGAAAGGACTGGTTCTTGGGTCGTGGTACTGGCGACTGGAACAATGAACCCATGGTTTGGGCTGCCATCAGCGATTTCGAGAGTGCGAGGGCGTCTCTGAGAACAAGCGCCATGACTCCCGTGCCTGACCGGTTACTACGGAGTGCCATCGAGTCCGCCAAACTCGACCTCAACGGCGACGAGCGGGCGTGTGGTTTCAGCCCGGTCGTTAGGCAGAAGAAACTCGACAGCACGATGGACTACAGGCTGGGGACGTTCAAAAGCAGCCCCTTGCCGAAATACAACCAACAGGGCCTTCTTCTCTGGAATGTGGGCGCGATCGAGAGCATCACTGGTGCCACAGACTCCAACTTCACCTGCAAGGTGCGCTGGGCGACCACCGGCGACGAGGAGCCGAAGGCAAGGGAGGAGGCCCGGAACCTCATGACGCGGGACGGGCTCGACCTCTTCCGATGCTACTACGACAGCACGCTGCTGGCCATGCGGGCCTCGGCCGCGTGGTCGAACCTCGAGGTGCCCAGCGCCCTGGTGCAGGCGGCGCTGGACGAAATCGACGCCATGCCGCCGCCCAACGACATCAAGGCCCTGGGCGAGCACGTCCTCACGAGCCAGGCCCTGCAGGCGCGGTGGCGCCGGCTGCAGCGCGACTACGACCGCACGCGCGACCGGCTGTTGCGGCGGCACAGCCGGGCGCTCAAGCAGGAGGGCCGGGGCAGCAAGAGAAAGGGCGCCGCGGCCGAGGGGGCGGAAGCCGAGGGACAGCCCAGGAAGCGCGCCAGGAGGGCCAAGGCTGCCGCTTGACTTGAGCCCCCAATGTCATCATGTCTTGCCCCTGGGCTACCACGTGGGTTGGGGGCGTCATCTTGCGTAATACATGTAAGCGCAGGCGCCCCTGGGGAGTTCCTAGCGGGCTCTTACGAACATCTTTGATTCGGCGCATCGGATTGGACAGCGATTCCTTTTTGGGGTGTTGGTGATTTTCAAAGGCGCCCTACTTTGAGGCGTTGCGTATCTGGGATGGGCAACATGGCGAACTTCTAGGAGTATATCCAAATGGTTTGGCGTTCGTTATTGACAGTGAGCAACATATGTTGGTTATCATGGCCAGGGAATATGACTACGAAAGGCACCAAAGTCGATGGCAGTCTGCAGTCACGTACCTCGATCTGGTCGAGACAGTATCGTCGTGTTGATGCTTTGAAAAGAATGACTCTTGAGGCAGGGTGGTCTTTGCACGGGTTTGTAAATAGAACGTATCAGTATTAATGAAGATCATCGTTGAGTATGTGATCATCTGTGTATCTGGGTATCTAGCAAAACAACCACTTGAACTCCTGCTTGTAATGCGCATTCTCGACTCATCGGTATTATGACACACTGCATTTCCAAACGAAACGGTGTTCCTATTAGTTTACCAATATCACTCAAATAAAACCTATTGCCTCCTTGGTGCCTGCAACCACATTGAGTTCGCGGATCTTGGACCCTATTCCTTCTTCCAGGCAGACTTGATCATGCTCGACATCGAGGTGCCACCGAACAACCACTGGTCAGAGTGGCGGCCGCAATGAGTGTAGACGTTTGCGGTTGGTGAGACCGGCTTAACGGCTTTAGCCGAGGACGAGTCGTGGCGGATGAAGGCCGTTGAACTGTTCCAACTATCTGCCGTGTTGCTTCTTTCCATGGCCCAATCAAAGGTCGAGCCCGACTTTTGGGTATTAGTTTGAGCTATTTCCCGGATGGAGCTTAGAGAGATTCTCACTTACAGAGGTAGAGCCGAAGGATTCGTGTCTTGCGTTCGTATTTCTGGAGGTGCTGGTGGAGAGCGGGGCCGGCACCTTCCCTGCTTTCTTCGAAGAGCGACCCGAACCCATTACGGCGGGAGGCGTTTTGTGCAAAGCAATAATTGCCTGGTGATCGTCGGTTTCGAAGAAAGGCAAAGATCTCCTGCACAGCAGACAGTGATATTTGCGCTGTTTTTCCAGTCGCAAGGGATTAGGTGCAAATGTCTCGCAAAGCAACCTTTATAGCGTAGGTTATGTAAATCGTCTATCAAAGATCGATGGAACGAATGCCCTCCAGGGTGTTATATTGAGGCACACCTGGTGCTACGATGCTGATGCGACTGAGTAGTGCTAGGCTCCTGAGGCGCTGCTATCACAAAGGCAAGAGGGTGGTGGAAAGGAATCCTGGCTGCCCGGCCCATGATATATACTCGGTAGACTTAGCTGTTCCCAAGGAGGAGCTCCCATCCATGCCTGCTGACGAGGAGCCACATATCCTTGCCGGGTGTTGGGATCATATTGGGCCGTCGACTAGCATCTGTGCAACGACGGAGGTTCCCAGCGCAAGGCAGCCAGAAATCTAGTGGTGGACTGCATCGTTATCCGGGATCTCGGCCAATAAGCCTTCGGGGGCGTAAATGCCACATGCACAATGGTCGCGTGGAGACACGGAGGGTCGTGGAGGACAGTCGAGACCACGGTAACACTAGGGGCCCCCTAACTAGCTACTGCTGGTGATCTACCAGGGGGGTGGTCCCACGTCAACAGCCCTACGCCATCCGGGGAGAGCTGTGGCCAGAGAGATATGTGGACAGATGAGGTGGCCTCTACCGGCATTGGCCTGGGGGTATTGGTCGTTGCGGGAAATAATCCTACGGAGGCATCACCATGTCCGATGGATTGCAGTTGGGGGCTGAAGGCACATGCCCACGCAAACAGGGTTATCACAACGGTGGCATGCACAAGCCGGAGGCATGTCAGCAGAGGCGCTGCCAACCAGCTCCCGAGGATTACCAAATGGCGGTGGACACGATGACTGCCGAGACCGTGATTCACTTAATGCCCTGCTACTGTGGAGCTCGCCCTACGGTATGCAGTATTGATTGCTGCTGACGTCTCCGCCATGTCATGTACGGACGACGCCGAAGTCAACGTTTGGAGAAGTGCAGAGTGTCGGTCGCGTTTTGCAGCTTGGACCGACAGAAGCAACGGTGAATGGGTCCGGATCTGCAATTCGCGAACCAACGACTCACGTGTCATGGAGGTTCCGAGGGAGCGTTAAAGACTCAATGCAGGCGGATGGAGCGGCCGGCAGAGCGGCATCAGGATGGGGTTGCCTTGGGGGCCGCATATGGTTCGCACTGGCATTCAGGCAACGGCAACGACTTGCCTCATCTGGCATGCCAGCCTGCCCGAGTAACCACAGTAAGTTCATCACTAGTTAACTAGGTGCCGTAACATAGCTTACGTCCTGTAGCCACGCTGAGCTGGGAGCGACCCAAAGGCAGTTCACACCCCGAAGAGCTGGCACCAGCTGGCAGGCAGTGATGAGGTGATCGGGCGGATTCAGTGTCCACAATCCATGACTTGGCACCCGCCTTGCCGTTCCCCGGATCCTGTAGGGCTGACCTTAGCCTTTGAGCCGCATGGCATAGCGTCGGCGATGACGATGGAGTCCGGGGAGCTCATGGTGGATGATGGCGATCGAAGTTGAGGAGCTTCGAATTTCTGGTGGCCGTGGTGCAGGGCGTGGTGTGGACGGTACACGGTCTCAGAATAGTCAATTGAAATGTGTAAAAGTTGGCGACCGCGGCGGATGCACCGAGGGAGCCGATTTCATATCGGAATCGCTGCAAATGCGGACGTTGGCAGACATGGTAACTTGATGTTTAATCCACGGAAGCATCTGTGATTCGGGGTCGCGGTGAATTTTTGGAGTTGCCAGGCTCCGGGCGGTGGTGGAAAGCGGATGCGAAACACGAAATCGCTCGGAAGAGCTAGCGCGGCTGGCCGTATGGGCGCTATGATTGGCTGCAGCGGCGGTCTCGGTGGCCCGTGCCGGCCCTGGCGCGTGCTGGGTGCTGGGTGCTGGGTGCCCTCCCTCTGCCTGCCAGCCTACCAGCCTGCCCGCTGAGCTAAGAAAGGATGGGCACAGGCACGACAGTGAAAGACGCGCAGGCTCCCAGCTGCTGTCCTCATCCACATCCACATCCACCTGCTCGGCGACTGGTGCAGCCATCGATTCCCAACGGCGATTCATGGAATCTTGCTCCCCAGCCATATTCCAACCCGAGAAGCCCGGCCCTGTCGCTGCACATTGACGTGCTTTCGCCGAGTCGACCTGCCGCTCCACGCCCGCCTCCCACGCTCCACGCGGGACCTCGTTCACAAACATTAACACACGCTCAACTGTGCGACGCCATCATATCGAGGCGCCAACTCCTATAGACCTATAGCCCAGCTTACCACCAGCCAGCCGTCACCAGACTGCGATAACACCGGAGTTATCCCCCGAATACCGATACTTTACATGCCCTAGCTATCCTCTTAGCCGCTCCGTTTGAGCAGTGCGTGCGTGCGTGCGTGCGCGACGATCCCGTGCAGTTCGTGCATGGTAGTCGATCACATTGCTGGGGTCCAGTCGATATAGACTTTCCTAGGTGAAAAGTGCGCCTATACTGGCTTCCTAAAGGTATGTTGGGCTGGTATATGATTACAACTGGTGCCCTGTCGTTACTCCCCATACTCCCCGCAGTCCTTGCCCATGCATGCGGCGGGCCTGGCGATCATAGAATTGATCAACGGCGAGCCATTGACCACAGGCCCCTCCGCGTTTCGGTTCGTGATAATCCTGCTGGGAGTTGGTTATCGCCATGGTTACATGGCCGTCCGTCTCCGCATTTTGCCCGTGGCTTACACCCTCTCACGATGCATTGTGGACGCGGGCCCGCCGGTCCGTGGAGATTCCCATCTGTAGCTTTTCACCAAGCATTCCGCTCGCGGGTTTTCACCTTGCTCGCTATTCAGGACTGGGAGCATTGAACGTTGCTGCTGACCAATTCTAGTCCGCCTAGACACCATCGAGATACGCCGGTGGCCAACCCGCAAGGATGCCTTCTAAACGGAAGCGGGACATCCTCGAAAACTTTGATCCTACCAAGTCTGACTCGGAGGACGAGAACTTCGAGCCCGACGAAGGCGAGCCCACTCGATCTCGCAAGAAGTCGCGCTCGGCAAAAACTGGCAAGGCACCGCCTCGCTCCAGGAAGACCAAGTACCGCGGCTCAGACATCGAGGACGATGATGAAGACCTGTCCGAAAGCGAGCAAGACGGTTCCTTCGGTGGCCGCGACGATGACGACGATGAAGAGGAGGAAGAAGACGACCCGCCCATCAACGAGAACACCGGCCGTCGCGTTAGAAAAGCTGCCAATAAACGTCCGAGCTACAAGGAAAGCTCGGACGATAGCTCGCCAGAGACTTCCGACGATAAGGATGAATTGATAGGCGACACCCCCCAGAAGAAAACCCCACGACAAACCAAGATTGTGGTGCTGAACGTGGGTGCATCGCTGCGCAAGACGCGCGCCAACTCGACAACTGCGCCCGCCGCGGCCCGAAGATCCACCCGAGCGCGTACCGCTGATGCCGACGAAGAGCTTGTTGAGCTTTCCAACTCGGGCAAGCACGCCATGCCCGCCCGTGGCTCCAAGAGCGTCAGCCCCGAAGCAGCCGCACGCAACACCCGCGCCACGAGAGGTGCCAAGGGTATCATGAGGTCACCGCCGCCTCCGATCGAGGAGGCAACACAAGAAAGTAGCCCTCGCAAGAACGAGACCGAGGAAGCCGCCGACTCGGACGCCATGGACGAAGACCAAGACGAGCTAGCCGCCAACCAAGACGACAATTTCGACCCTGTTGACGGTGATGTCAAGGCTGAGGATCAGCCGATGGACACGGTAGAACCCGACGAGGCTGACGACGAAGACGACATGCCAATCACGCGCAGAACTCGCGGTGCAAGACAGATCGTCACTGGCCAGGATGAAGAGGAAGCGGCTGGAGTGGAACCCACCGGCCGCAGGGGCCGCCTGGCTCGAAAGTCCTCTAACAAGAAGTCACTTCAAGAGCCGAGTAGCGATTTCGAGCCTGGGAATGACTCTGGCGACGATAACGAGTCCCACTCGGAACAAGAGAAGAATGATGACGGTGATGGAACCGAGTCGACTCCATCGCGTGGACGCAGGACCGGTAGGGGCAGAGGGGGGACCGCCAAAAGATCCCGTCAACGCAACGACTCTGGCGATGAAGTAGAGCTCGATCGTGACGAGATGGCTGAGGAGCTCGAGGACCTTCGGGGGAGTTCTCAATCCCGCCGACCTCGACGCCGTCGCCAGCGCTCACCGTCTTTCCAAGAGGAGATTGTTCGAGGAAAGCGCGTGCGTAACAAGGTTGATTATAGCATTAAATTGCCCGTCCTGGAACTTGAAGAAGAAGAACCTCAGGTGCCGGCGCCTAGCCCCGCTCGGCGTGGTCGCCGGGGCGGTGCTACCTCTGGCTGGGATCGTACCCTCCATACCATCGCGGGTCCCTTTGGTGGTGCAAACATCACCGGCCCCGGTGCTCTGTTTGGCGGTCCTTGGGGCACTGGCGCCGCCGGAGGCGTCGATTCGGATAGCAGCGATGATGAGATGGGTGGACGTTCCGGCGTTGCTGGCACTGTTGGCATGACCCCAACCTCAGCTATTCCTCCGGGCATGCTCAGTGGTCCTGGACAGGCGCTCAACCCTGATGGCCCTGGCGGTCCTCCCACCGCTGCTCCCAACGTTGGAAAGGTCAAGAATCAGAAGGCTTACGCGGACGCTGATCCCCTTGGAGTCGACTTGACTGTTGACTTCAGCAAGGTCGGTGGTCTTGAGGGTCACATCGATCAGCTCAAGGAGATGGTTCAGCTACCGCTTCTGTACCCGGAACTTTTCATGAAGTTCCACGTCACTCCGCCCCGGGGTGTTCTGTTCCATGGTCCACCTGGCACAGGTAAAACGCTACTGGCGCGTGCCCTCGCAAACTCAGTTGGTATCGGTGGCAAGAAGATTACCTTTTACATGCGGAAAGGTGCAGATGCCCTCAGCAAATGGGTAGGTGAAGCCGAGAAGCAGCTCCGGCTGCTTTTTGAAGAGGCCAGACGGACCCAGCCAAGCATCATCTTCTTCGACGAGATCGACGGACTCGCACCTGTTCGCTCTAGTAAACAAGAACAGATCCACGCATCGATCGTCTCAACCCTACTCGCTCTGATGGACGGAATGGATGGCCGTGGCCAGGTCATCGTCATTGGTGCCACCAATCGCCCGGACAACATCGACCCTGCTCTTCGCCGTCCCGGACGCTTCGACAGAGAATTCTACTTCCCCTTACCCGATGTGGACGCCCGCAAGGCCATCATTGACATCCATACCAAGGACTGGGGTATCTCTGACGCATTCAAGAGATCTCTCGCCCGTGATGCGAAAGGATATGGAGGTGCTGACCTAAGAGCCCTGTGCACAGAGGCTGCAATGAACGCGATACAACGCACATACCCCCAGATCTACTCTTCTAAGGACAAGTTGATCGTCAACCCGGACAAGATCAGTATCCACATGACAGATTTCGTTTTGTCGAAAAAGAAGATCGTGCCGTCTTCAGAGCGAGCATCAACTTCCGGAGCAGCACCGTTACCCAAGGCGATCGAGCCCCTACTTCGCAACCAGCTAGAAAACATCAAAGCAGTGCTGGACGATGTTTTGCCTCGCAAGAAGAAAGTCACAGCTTTAGAAGAGGCAATGTTTGAGCCTTACGAGGATGAGGATTTCGGATTCGGAAGAGAAGCACTGAACGAGGAGTTCGAGAGGTCTCGTGTATTCCGGCCCCGACTTCTCATCTGCGGCGAGCCGGGTATGGGCCATTCATATCTGGCCTCCTCGATTCTGCACTATCTCGAAGGTGTTCACGTCCAGAACTTCGACCTTCCTACCATACTTGGCGACCAACGAGTAAGTCTTATATCATTTGGCTGAAATAGGATAACTGAGTCACTGCTAACATATTGTAGTCTGCCGAGCAGGTTCTGGTTGGGCTCTTCACGGAGGTGAAGCGTCAGAAGCCCAGTGTCATTTTCATTCCAAATGTTGATACCTGGTACTCGACACTGGACGGACCGGCTCTCACTGCTTTCCTTAGTATGCTGCGGTCAATTCAACCAACAGAACCCATTATGGTCCTGGGTACGGCTGAAACCGAAGTGGCAAACCTCTCTTTCGATTTGACGAGAGACCTCTTTGGATTCTCGCGGAAGAACAACATTCCAATTGCCCGAACTACCAAGGTATGTTTTCCATACCACTTTACTCAGAACTCCATTTTCTAACTGCATCCAGGACAATCGCCAGGAATACTTCTCCATGATCATAGCACACATCAGGCGATCGCCTGGCGAATTCCCCGACCCGGCCAACCGTAAGAGGCGTGTGCTCGAGCAACTTGAGGTCGCCCCTCCACCGCCGCCTAAAGTCCTCACCAAAGAGGAAGAAAAGGCGGAATGGTTGAGATATCGTCAGCTACTCAACCTTCTCAAAGTCCATTTACAACCCATCATGGAACAAATCAACAGGAAGTACAGGATCTTTCGGCAGGCACCTATTCCGCACGCTCTCTATCAGTATCTCTTTGACGAGCAAGACCCCAACTACGTTGTCCCCGATATCGAAGGAGCGCTCCCTCGCCCATATGAGATTGCGAAGGATAAGGACGGCATTCAAGGCCTTCGACACACCGAAACCGGCAGATTCTTTTACAACCTTGACATTCAGACTATAGAAGAGCGGCTTGCCAATGGTTATTACATCAGACCCTCTGAGTTCTTGCGGGATGTCCGGGCCCTGGAAAAGGATGCCAAGGCCAGCGGTGATCGACAAAGAATTCTTAAGGCCAGCGAACTCTTGACTAATGTTGAAGTCGATGTCCTGGATATCGAAAAGCTCCGACTTCCTAGTGTTGATTGGGATGAACTATACGAGAAGGAGAAGCGTCGCCGAGCTGCGAAGGCGGAGAGGTCGCGCAAGAAGAAGGCCATGCAGTCTGTCGTTGATCAAGTCACTTCAGAGGCTGGCGACGGCACTGTCGACCCCGATGATCAGCAGCCTCCGGCTCTTCACACCACAAGTGCACGATTCCAGGTTATGAGCCCCCTTGCAAACGGATACGGCGAGGCTTCTGCAACCCACAGCCACACCAATGGTACATCCGACGTGTCCAAAGGAGCCGGAGAGGATGTGCAAATGACCGATGCAGAGACCCAGCCCGACAGCAATGCATCCCCCATGCAGCCGCCTTCTCAATGGCCTCGAATGGGACCTCGGCCTCCTCTCAACCTCTCCACGAGGGCGACTACAGGTGGCACAACTCAGCTTTCCCAAGTGTCTGCTGTGCAGTCCCTCCCGGCAGGCATGTCACCATCCGCTCTTGCGAACGATGCCTCGACCACCAAGACATCGGACCCTTCCAACCGATCCTCCAATTGGAGCACTCAGGTCACGAATGGTGTGCACAATGAGCAATCTAGCCCAGTAGACCAGCTCCCGGACACTCTACCTCTTGCGAGCCAAGGGACATCGAGCGACGAGCAATGGCCTCATTCTCAAGCCCACGGTCTAGCGCGCGGTATTCTGCAGGCGCCAGACTACTCATCGAGTTCACGCGGCAACGCTTCGTCGGGAGCAACAAGATCGTCGCACGCCCCTAGCATGGCTAACCTGCTTAACGACCCACTGCCCGAGGAAACGTCTCAATCCCAGCGGCAATCCGGTGGCTCGTCAGCCTCCCAGCAGCACGTTGAACTCGATAGACTGTCGGGCGACTTGTTCCTCGACGAGCTCACCAAGCGCACATCAGGCTGTACGATCGAGCAGTTGGAGCAGCTGACCAGAGAGATGATGGCGGAGATCTGGCGAACGAAGGGCGAGCACAACCGCACCAAGGTTCTTCAGGCGGTGACTCGCGTCTTCAACGAGTCCATCAACGATATCGAGTCGATGCAGCGCGTGTTCCAGGCAAGCCAGTAACTTGCCCAGACGCGTTTTCGACATACGGCGGGCGCAAGGCGTGTTGGACTAGATATCAGGAACGGCAGGCATCAGACCCCCATGTTTACAGGTTGAGGGGGCTTACGCAGCAGCGGAAGTTTGAGAGGGCTTGTGATTTTAAGAGAGAAGCCAATGGAGATCCGCTTTTATAGCTCGATGCGGTCTCGAGGTGTCTTCTGGCTTACTTCTCGGTTCTGTTGGTTTACTATTTTTCAGTTGTTACATTGCAGGATTGCGGCCCAAAATATTCAGCATCTCTAGGCGTTCAGATGATGCATCTTTCCATCCTGCTATTCAGGCTAGATAGGTCAATGGAAACTTTGTGCTGCTACACAGATTCAATAGTTCTCTGCTGTGCTTTCTCTTGTTTAGGACTATGCCTGTTCTCAATGACTAACTTGTCCTTAGCTTTCAGACAGCGTGTCTACCTTCCCCTTCCCTTTTCATCTTTTCCACCATTGAAACTCCTTTCAGAGTACGACTTCCGTTTTACATTGTGACACTATGCAGATGATTTGAACTAAAACTCAGACTATATGCGCAGTGTCACAGTCTGGCTAATGCGGACAAGTAATACCAGAGTCTCTGTGATACGACTATAAGAAGACCCCGACACGTCAGGCCCACAGACTTCCTGGATAGAGGCTCCCGGTGTCCGAGACTCTAGTTCTTCTTCTTCTCCAGAGGAGCCTCGCCCTCCAGTACCGTATCGTCCCGCTCCCGCAGCAGGACGGCCACGGCGGCGTGAGGGCCGCCGATCAGGGTCCAGTACCCCACGTTCTTCAGCGCAGTGACCAGGCTCGGGTTCTTGACCGTGGTCTGGTAGAGGTACAGAGCCCACAGCAGGAACGGCACGCTGGCCACGAACAGGTCGTACTGCAGGAATTGGATGGCCACGGGCGCCAGATCACCGCTCGCGTAGGCCGTCGGGACGACGCTAGGGGGCGAGGAGGGCGAGTGGGGCACGAAGATGTTGGCAAAGGTCCCGCGCTCGATGTACGTCGCGTAGCTGGGGAAGAAGGACGCGAGGAGCTTGCGCAGGGGCGGCGGGAGGACGGACAGGGCCAGGACGGGCACGTGGGAGAAGGTGGCGACGGTGAGCGCGAAGCCGTAGACATCGGCCGCGGCCGTCACGTAGCCCTTGCCCGGGGTCGTCTTCTCGCCCTTCTCGTCCCGCAGCTCGAGCGAGCCGACGACGAACAGCAGGGCCTGGTGCAAGGCCTGCAGCATCAGCGCGTTCCAGAGCGGGAACGCCTGCCAGATGGCGATCCAGTTGTAGTGCGTCGCGGCGCTCTGGTGCAGCAGCTCCGACATGGGCATCAGGATGGCCGGCGCGATGAAGCCCACCGTGACCGAGGACGGGATGAGCGCCATGTCCCAGAGCAGCACGAACAGGGTCTTGCGGGCGGCGTCGCCGTCGCCGTTGCGCAGCTTGGCGACGGGCGAGGTCAGCAGGTGCATGGCCAGCCAGATGGGCAGCGCGACGGTCCAGCTGATGTTCTGGAAGATGAGGCCGAAGGTGGCGATCCAGCTGACGGCGCGGCCGCGGTTGCCGGCGCGCAGGCTCTCGAGCAGCACCAGGGTCCAGCCGGCGACGAACTGGCCCATGCCCCAGAGGTAGAAGAGGCGGGTCTCGGGGGGCACGGCGCCGTCGAGCAGGGCCGAGAAGAAGAGGACCAGGATGCGCAGCTGGCCGTCGATGGCGGCGACGCCCGTGTAGCTGCGCTTGAAGGGCTCCGGGGCGCCCAGCAGGCTCGACCGGTCGCCCGAGGCCACGCCCCGGAGCACGGCGCCCAGGCCGTTGTGCTTGAGGCTGCCGATGGTCGCGTACGCGCCGAAGACGCTGCAGCCTACGAAGAGGGGGACGAGGGCATACTTGATGTAGGGCGCCTGCGAGGCACGGTTAGCAAACGACACGGCGGCCCGGGTGGTACGAGGTTCGAGCTTGTGGGAGCTATACCATGGTGATGGTGGCAGCTTATGTCGATCGCTGCTGGTGGTCGCCGGCGTTTGCTGTGGTGCTAGAGGATTGGATTAAGATGGTCTGGGACTTGGCCTCAACCCCGCGGATAATTGCTTCGCTAAGAACGAGAAAACGCAACGGCTGATCATGAAGCCATCCTTTAAGGAGTTTCAAAAAGAAATCTTTCCTGCTTGGCAGCAATGCTCAGCCTGCTGAGTAACAAGCTTTTGGACCCCTGCCGGAGGCCGACAGAACCGTTGTGGTATTTGTGCGGGGCCTCGGTTTGACTCGTATGTGCTGACAGCGTCGGGAGGGTTACAGCCACTAGATGCGAAACATATCCAAGCATCCTCACTCTCTCTTTCTTGCGGGTGAAGGCAAGGAATCCAAAAATAACCTGTTCAAGGTGTCCCGAGTTTCCGCACAGCTGTGGTTGCTATAGTTCGGAAGCTACCTACCCTGCCCCCCTGAGCTCGCTCGGAGCTACCCAGAAGCTCCTGAGGGGCCGTGTCGACAGGGTCCACCAAGGAATAGTTAGCTCCTTGTCCTTCTGTAGCCAGCTGCTGCAGTATGATGCAGTATACTCCTCTGCATATTGCACATAGGTCCTTGTTGCAGGCGGAACGCCTCATCGAGGGAGATGGTAATGAAGCATTCCTGATGGCGTCTTTCCTCTGGACGGCAAATCTGCTCCCATTACTGGTGCTCACCTACTCAGAGATAGTCCAGAGATAAATACCAGCAGCGGTAGCTGCCGTTCTGAGTTCACGGTTATCCGAAGATAAGCTTATAGCTTTCGGGATGCCCCCTGCTTAGCCGCACGTCTTCGGATCCCAGCAAGTGTGGAAGCAATACTCCGCAATCCTGATATCAGAGCACCCAAGTTACTGTGGCAGGCCTGTATCTAGTATTCAAGTATCAGTTGCACCGTTGGGTCACCATGACAGCAAAGTTCGAGGGTATAGTGGTTCTCATTACTGGCGCCGCCAGTGGCATCGGGTACGTCCAATGGGTGATATTGTCTTTCCTGCTTCTGATGAACCGTGTAGTCGTGCAACCGCCATCAAGCTAGCCGAGCAAGGCGCATCGCTTTCACTGTGCGACATCAACGAAGATGCGCTGTCGCAGGTTGTCAAAGAACTACCCACGGCCAAGAAGCACATGTATCTCAAGTGCGACGTCGGGGTCAGCGCTCGCTGCGAGGCCGCCGTGCAGCATACGCTGGCGTCGCTGGGCAAGATCGACTTCGTATTCAACTGCGCCGGCGTCAATCCGACCGCTCTGGAGATCACCGAGACTACGGATGAGTATTTCGATAAGCTCGTGAATACGAATCTCCGGGGACCGTATAACATCACCCGGGCTGTCGTGCCGCATCTCAAAGAGGGCGGGGCCATAGTCAATGTATCTAGTACAGCAGGCTTAAGGGCGACGAAGGGGTTCTCTATCGTGAGTAGTAGGTCCACAATGCTTGAGCCAAAAGGCTAATATCTATGGCAGTACTGCGCGACCAAGTTCGGCATCATCGGCTTTACGAAAGCCATGGCCCTGGAACTTGGGCCGAAGGGCATCAGGATCAATGCTGTGGCCCCTGGCCCGATTGACACGCCAACCATGGCGGGAAACGTCGCAGGTGGCAATGCCAATGATGAGCTGATAGCTAGTATTGCACTGGGCCGCCTAGGCCAGCCAGATGATGTTGCCGATGTAGTCGTCTTCCTCTTCAGCGAAGAGAGCAAATTTATGAACGGGAGCATTGTCGAAGTGCATGGTGGCTCGAGATGAGATTGTGATCTGATAGAGCTAACAGTATTCTCTGGTATATTACAGGGCAATGTCATCTTCAATGTCATTACGGGAGTAGAATCCGTTTTTGAGGTTGTCTAAGTATCTAGTCCGTCTGTCGTCCGTTGAGCCTCAACAGGTTCATCCTCAAACTTGAAGGTGCTTCCATAGTGGTCGCTTCTCAGTGTCTTCTGGCCTGGCTGCCTCAACAAGTTTTCTCGGAATGTTCCTCCCGGCACAGCATAGTCCTCAAACATTAGACCGCGTTTCTTCATCTCCGGTACCAGCAGCTCGACGATATCCTCAAAGGATCCCGGGTTGCTGATATAGGCCATGTTGAAGCCATCGACGTCAGCTTCATCAACCCACTGAGTCCGAACGCAATCAGCAAACGACATCCATCTGCAGCACTGTTTCCACAGACCTACCTGCTCCATGATATCAGCTATCATTTCCGGCGTCCCGACCGGCGACGGGTGAAAGCCCCCAATCGCAATCTTCAAGCCGAGCTTCCTTGGAGTCCATACATCGCCATCTTTCTGGCTATCGCCGTAGTTTCCAAGGAAACCTTGCACAGCGCTTTCTTTGGGCTTGGACGTATCTAACTTTAGCTCTTCATCTAACGGATACTTGCTCATGTCAATCCCAGTATAACCTGAGAACTGAGCCAGAGCGCCAACGACGTCGGCATGCTCCTGGGCCTCCTTGAATTTTGCTTCGGCTTCTTCTACTGTTCGTCCAATGATCGGATTGATGGCTGCGAAGAACTTGATGGTGGTGGGATCACGGCCCGCTGCCATCGCGATCTCTCGAGCCGCTTTGATCTGGTAGGCAGCTTGGCTGGGTACCAGGCCGCCAATGTACACCGCCTCTGCATGCTTGGCTGCAAAGGCCTGGCCAACCTTGGATGTACCAGCTTGAAAAATGACACTGCGCGTTCGTCAATGCATAACCAATGGATCTTTCGTGTTTTGTTATTACTTACGGCGTTCTCTGGGGTGACGGATGCGTCTGATGCCGGGCGCGGAGTTTAATGTGCTTACCACTATGCTCGATCTTCTTGATCTTTGACGGCTCATATGCAATGTGGTTTTGACGGTCCCAGACTTGGGCCCCGTCTGCCCACGAAGCGTTCCACAGTCGATAGATGACATCCATGTACTCGTCCGCGATCTCGTACCTCTGGTCATGAGGGACGAGCTCCTTGCCAAAAGCGTCTGCTGCAGCCTGTGACCAGCTTGTTACAACATTCCATGCTATACGCCCTTTGGTGAGGTGATCCAAGGTACTGAATGTCCGCGCTAGTGGGAATGGAGGAATGTAGCTTGTGCTGCCTGTGACTCCAAAGGATATAGATTTGGTTACGGCCTACCATTGTCAGCTACTGTTAGAGACTGTAAGTTGCGAATCACAAACCGCCATAGCTGATATGATGACAAGAGGGTCGAGTTGAGCTACCTGCACACCAGCTCGAAAGACTGCATCCATGTTTCCTCCGTAAACGTCGTGGCCAGCATAGGTGTCGGCAAAGAATATTGCAGTGATACCTGCTTCCTCCCCCATTCTGGCCATTTTAATGTAATACTCAAGTGTGTCCTTGGACTTTGAGTTATCCCCTGGTCGCGACCATTGCCCAGCACATTCGTGATTCCCTGTGCATGCTGTTTCGAAAAAGTTTAAGTGAACCTTCTTTCTTGTTATTGGACCCATGCTTTAGGGATACAAGAAATAGCCTGAGTTTTGTACAATCCTGGTTGCTGCTGTTGAGAGAAGCAAATCTCAAAGGATAAATCGCTAATTGACAATCTCTTATTTTGCATCCCAACTCGTTTTTTGCTACCATTTCTTTGGGCCAGGTCATAGCAGGTGCCCGTATCATTGCCAAGAAGTTCTCGAGCCTCTCGTCTTCCAATGCATCGGACCTGGGAATAAAAGGGCGGGGGTGGTATGCTTCCCCCTTAGACCCGAAGGTAACCCAGAGGTATAAGCAAAGCGGGACTATACAGCGGTTTACAGGACCATGGCTCGACGTCGGACCAATCAGATGCGGGTAATGTTGATCAGATCCCGAATCAGTTGTCTTATCTATCGGGACGGCGAGGTTGCGGACAATGCCGCGGGTTCGACACTAGCTTCCGAAGGCACAAGAAACCAGGAGCTGTCGATTGGCCGGCTTTCGAGCCAGCATCCACCATCGTCTGCTCCCAGATCAAACCTAAATCCGTACTGATTCGCGGATGGGCTGAATGGAAGTTGAATAGGGCTCCTCCAGTACCCTTATTTTGGCTGGGACATAGTTGTTGTCCAACCTGTTTGCCTATCATACACACTCGAGAGAACTGCCGCCCATAGATACCACCAGATAACAGCCAGCCACACTGCCCACGCCACCGAGGAGTACTCTTTCCAGATATCATGTCTACGAGTCTGGTTGAAGATAAGGATGTTCTCGTAGGAACCCCCCAGCCGACCCAGAATCCCGGGTATGGAGACATGCAGGCGAGCTGCACGGTCGCTGGAAGTTATTTAACATCCATTGCCTCCGCCTCGCCAACATGTCATATTGCATGGATACATTACTCGCAGTAGATTCCTTAAGATCATATAGTGTAGGGCGTCCACTACTATTTTCATCCAATTCTCACTTCTCTTGACACGTATAGACCTCTTCCTGGTATGGACGCCAAGGCGGAGAAGCAGGCCCTTGAGTCCAAGGCTACGGTCCTGGAGCCTCACTCCAGCGAAGCAAGCATCCATGATGGAGCCGTCTTCGAAGCGGATGTGGAGAGAGAGAAGCACGAGGTCTTCAAAAAGATCGAGGGCGGTGTCGACTTTCGCACAGTCACCTGGCAACGGGCCACCCTCATTTTCCTAAAGATCCAAATCTCCACTGGTATCCTCGGTATTCCCACAGCCTTATACTCTCTTGGTGCTGTTGGCGGCGGGTTTTCGATTGTTGGTTGGCAGCTCGCGAACTCATGTTAGTCTTCATGCGCCATCATAAGCACTCGGGCTCTGTTACTAAGTCTTTGTCAGGGACGGCCATACTCATGGGTGAGTTCCGAAACCGACACCCGGAATGCCACAGTAAGTACACTCTTGGGATTTTGCCGAACTTCAGGCTGACAAATATATGTAGCGATCGTGGACATGTGTGGCAAACTCTGGGGGCCGATTGGAAAGGAACTCGTTGGCATCATGTTCATCATCGCCTACATCTTCTGCACCGGGAGCGGCATTCTGGGTACCTCGATCGCATTCAACGCCCTTTCCGAGCACGGCGCGTGTTCCGTATTGTTCGGTTTCGTTGCTACACTCATGGTTATAATTGTCTCATGTATCCGGACGTGGGGCAGGATGACATGGCCGCTCACTGCTGGCTTCGTCTCCGTCATGTCGGGTGTCTTGGTAGTGGTCATAGGTGTAACACTGCGGGACCGTCCGGCAGCAGCACCGCAGACTGGGCCTTACGAACTCGGCTGGTCCGCCATCGCCTACCCAACGTTCGCCGCCGGCATGACTGCCAGTGCTACTATATTCATTTCTAGTGCCGGGGGTCCCGGCTTTCTACCTGTCATCGCCGAGATGAAGAACCCGAAGGACTACAAGCGGGCTGTAGTCATTTGCGGCTTTGTCGTGGGCGCAGTCTATCTATCATTCTCGGAAGTGATTTATCGGTGGTGCGGCGCTTGGGTCGCATCCCCTTCTCTCGGTAGTGCCGGTCCCCTGCTGAAGAAGGTTGCCTTTGGGCTGGCCCTCCCGAGTCTGATCATCAGCGCGGCTCTCTTTAATCACACCGGTGCCAAGTACGTCTTCGTACGTATTTTGCGTGACTCACCACATCTACAGGCCAACACCGTTATCCATTGGGGTACCTGGATCAGTATTAACATAGGCCTGGGCGTTCTATCGTGGGTTTTAGCAGAAGCTATACCTATATTCAACTACCTCATTGCTCTCGCAGGCTCTATATGCTTTGCACCAATGAGCTTGATCTTCCCACCCTTGTTCTGGATGTATGACTTTGGCCACTACAGATCTGGAACGCCGAAGCAGGTCGCTTTCTATGCACTTCACGTTCTAATTGCACTGGTCGGAGGGCTCCTTCTCATCGGCGGAACGTGAGTCTATTATCCGTGGTATATGTAACAATCGAACATACGTATACTGACTTGAACTTTGACTAGTTACGGTACTGCCTTGGCAATCAAAGATGCTTACGCGACTGGGGCCATCGGCTCTGCTTTCAGTTGCGCTGACAACTCAAATACAGTGGGATAGGGAGATATTTCATTTGAAAGGGGAGGATCGATCGTTTTGATTGTCCAAATGTCAAATGGACAGCAAGCATAGTTTGTAGATCATCAACTTGAAGTCTATTTATAATTCTCATCATACTTGCCTAGTACAGATGGAGTTCACGATGGCCCTCCGACGGCTTAGGCAGCTTCTACTTCGCCAAGGCATCGAGCAATCTGCATTAACGTATGTGAGGTAGCAGAGATTACCACGACCAACACCAATCAATCGAATTAATCAACTACAAGGAATGTGCACCATCCTGCAAAATACGCCTACGGGCATAGTATTTTCCATGTAGTTCTTGTCTCGAGGTGCTGCGTGGGGGCAGAATAGGCAACTCCAGGCTTCACCAAGGTCCTTTTTGGATTGGTTATCTTGGCATTGACAGCCCCGGCCTCAAAACGATCTGTCTTAACTCGTACATTTATCGCTTTTGCCATCTACACTGTCAGCACCGATTTGAAGATGTCTACAATCAAAGGACACCATCTCAAGACGGGAGAGACTCATCGTATGGGTTATGCGGACCTTTCGATACCAGAATGCCCCGCAGGCTGTTGGCCTGATCGTGAGCTGGTCGGGCGGGTAATCAATCGGCAAACATCGATTCCAGTCACGCACGCGGAGCCGGGGCACTTTGGTCAACAATCGGCGGCAGAACGACTCTACACACATGTACCCATCAAACCCTGGCAGACCCGCCTACTACGCATCAAACCGGGTCCAAACTCAGCGAATCCTGTCGAATGCCGACTGCTGGTTGCCGACATTCTCCATTGGGATGGTATGGGCATCGATGACGATGATGTGCTACAAGAGGTCTCTTACATTGCCCTTTCCTATGAATGGGGCAGTCCAGACTTCTCAGAATCAGTCATCGTAAATAACGTTACGTACCCAATCACGGCCAACCTCTTCGGGGCTCTGAAAGCTCTCCAATCGTTAACCGATGCAACCTACTTGTGGGTCGATGCCTTGTGTATAAACCAACATGACCAGATCGAAAAATCCATACAAGTGCGTCGCATGAAGAACATCTACCAAAAGGCTAGCCGCGTGGTGGCATGGAACCCGGACTGGGACGACGATAGGACAGCAGTCCTCAGAACGGTCCTCAAATGCGATTTCGTCAACAGAACCCACAGCCAGGACTGTTTAACATTTTGCCAACAGTTTCTTGATGTAGCTATGAGCGCACGGCTTTTCGAGCGGACTTGGGTCAGGCAAGAGATGTTCGCTGCTCAAAACGTTCATGTGCAATACGGCACGCTAGTCTTTCAACACCGGGAGGTCTTGGAAAAGGTCCAGGAAATTGAAAGTCATACGCAAGCCGTCCGTAAATGTTACCCAACACAGCTTCATTGGCTACAGCAGCCCAGTCTCGCTGCCAAGTTGCTGTTCCATGCTAGTGACTTGTTCGAGGACCCTTCGGCGCGCGAGCCTACGACATTAACCGCGGCATTGCTAAGCAACGGCTACTTCAAAGCAACAGACCCTCGCGATCTAGTGTATGGTGTGTTAGGTATTACAGACGTAAGGACAGATACGAAGGACGTCGACGGTGGGTTCGGAACAGAGTCGCCCACCTTGGCTATAGACTATTCCCGCACAATATCCCAGGTCTTCCAAAGTGCGGTGGTCTATATAATGCGCAGAGACTTGAACCTGGACATCTTATATCTTGATGACCCCAATATTCGAACAGCTTCTGTGGACTTCCCCTCCTGGACCCCTGACTGGCGACGTCTTCACCAGATCTGCGACAGGGATTATATAGACAACGGCCCGGTGGAAACTTTCCGGATGAGAACCAAAGCGCTTTCTAACTCATTCCAATCCAGTAGATCCAGTCGTCTGGGCGAGGCTGGCGCCGTATGGCGGCCAAACCCACACTGGAACACGAATGGTGTTCTCAAGCTGAAGGGGATACGAATGGCGGCCATCGACGTGGCCATTGAAGCTTCCGAGGGTTGGCGTCAATACGAGGTATATTTTAGCGACGAGGAGTGCAAGACAACCCACTTTCGTCGAATTTCACGAGCGATCAACAGGTGGTTCGACGAGACTTTTGAGCCATCCGACTCTCCAATGGTCAACAGGAAAGCAACAATCACTGCCCAGGGTTTACGAATCCTTGAACTGTTCAAGAGATATCTCAAGGCAGATAGTTTGGTAGTATTTTTCACCTCCATAGCTTTCGTTCACCCTATCGTTTCGAGAGGCGACGAAATCGTGTTGCTCCAAGGCTCACCTCTTCCGTTCCTGCTTCGCAAACACGGGAATACCGAGTATCATCTTGTGTGTCCCACGACTCACTTCCCGACCTCCCCCATTGAGAGCATCAAACGCGACAGTGACGGTCTTTGGTCACGGTGGACTGACGATCAGCTGCTCATCAAGAAGGCACAAAACGTGAGTTATACAAGCCCGGAACTTTCACATCTCTGGAGCGAGGTTCTTGAGGACCCAGTAGTTACGTCTGAGTTGGAAGACTTTTCTTTGGTATGAGAAGCACAGTGTCATCTACCAATGCCAACAGAATGGAGGGCCAGTAGGGTGGCTTTGATAGAATGAGAATACAGTCAAGCTAGAGCGACGCGCCACGTTGTTCTCAGTGTCCTCCAAGAGCCTGCTGAATGGCTCTCGTGATTCTTGTGAGAGGCAGGGTAAATTTTCGTAGACTCACAACTCATATTCAAAAGAAGATTGTCTCCATGTGCAGTCGCATGCTACAACCAGTTTGTTGGCAAAGCGTGGACCCCATGCCACTAACCTATAATGCAACAATGCATATGCAGCAGCCAGCACAGCCGCATTCCAATGTCTTTTACCGTTGGGGCAGTGCCGGCTCCCTCCACTCTTGAATTCAACCCCTTCGCGAGCGTTAAGATTGCAGTGAAGCTCTGTCGTTTATATCAAGGGCAACAATCCCCGGACAACAAGACCTGAAGCCACCTTCAACTCAACATCCTTTTGTTCGTTTGTGCAAGATCAATCGCTCTCGCTCCACCTCGTGGACAACCATTGAGATGTGGATTTGACACCTGCGAATAGCTCCAACTTGTGGAAGAAGATCAATTGAGTCAGGAACAGCTTTCTGAGCTACCATTTCTACCGCCATCGATTTCTCGTCAGAGAATTGAAACATCATTCCTACGGGTGCCCCTTTTGATGGACTTCCGTTCCCAATAGTAGCTGGCAAACTTCCCTTTCCTTTCTCACCAAATCTTCTTTTTGCTCCTCTCCTCGTGACTACCTACCTGTACTGGTAGAGCGAATCCACGCTCTCATGGATTTCAATTCGGAAGTGGCTATATCAACTTCTTGTAGTCCCCTCTTTATCCTCCCGAAGAACCTCCCGAGCGAGCCACAGCTGCCTCAACAGGGACCATAATTCCAAAACTTGCAATGGTTTCTCCTGATCGAAGTCATCATAGTGCCGGATGGCTCTTGCATCCCTCATGTGTGATTGCACTTCGAATTGTTACCATGGACCGACCGAGCCGGCATAAAATGGAATTGAATCCTGCGTACATGCTAGTGCTGGTGACTTGCCTCAACTCCTCTATCCTTTTGAGAGAGACACTCATCTAGTGATATCAATGCCCCAGACCACCCGCCTGTCCCTTTCCTTCTCTGGTCCCCTTTTCTTTCTCCTGCTTACCTGCAGTGCTGCCCAATATGCAGTCTCACCTGCACAGCCCGCGACCCCTCCTCCCCTATCCGGCATCGTGCACCACAGCCTCGCACACTTGCGTGTGGGGTTTGGGGGCTGAGGGTATTGCGGTCCCCCTCTCATGCCCTTCGTGAGGATTAATTTTGCAGTGAAAGGGGGCCGAAATACGTATAAGGATGCCCGAGTCCCCAGAAGCTCACGAAGGGCTAATTTTGCAGTGAAAGGGGGCCGAAATATATATCAGGATGCCCGAGTCCCCGGAAGCTAGATTCCTGTGCTCACTTTTTTCAACCCCACGCTGAACGAAGCACAACCCAGGGATCCCGCATACTCTGCGAGATTGATGGGAATAGATAGAAGTCGGTAGCTATGATACAACACTGCAGTTTGATTACTTGGATTCTTTGACTTTGATTATCATGGGCGTCAAAATGTCATCATATCACGACAAGCAAGTAGCAAGACACGAGGCAGTCATTTAGTGGTTGATTATATCAATTCGTAGACCCAATTGCCTAACTCTGCGCCAACCCATTGTGCACTATCATTTTTGGTATCATTCTTCCTCGGTAACTACTAGACTACAGTGTACAATCTGCCCGGTGCTCCTCCGTCGTCCGAGCCTTATCTTGCCGCCTGCCTGCTGACCCCCGGACTGCCACCCCGACTCACACTGCTGTAGCGTCTGCGCTTCAGAGGTGCGCCGCCGTCCGAGCTGGGCGACCGGCTCTCGGTGTACCTCGCTCGCTTACGGGGCGCACTGCTGATGCTGCTCGTGTTTCTTCGTCTCCGGGGCGGTGGGCTCACAGACCTGGACGCGGGTCTGCCACGCCTGGGCGGGGGTGATGGAGAGCGGGAGTAGCTGTTGCCACGAGCAGCGGCTGGTCGCCGAGGCGGAGATGGGCTTCGCGAGTATGAAGTACGCTTTGCTCTCACAGGCACTTTGCGCGGCGGGCTGCGTGAGCGAGATGGTGTGAACGACCGAGATCGAGATCGCGTCATACTACGACCACGGCTGCTGTAGGAGCGTGCTCGTAGCTTAGCGCCGCCGTTCTGTCGTACGGGACTACGAGATCTCGAGACGCTCGAGTATCGGCGTGCTCCACGTGGCGGGGGGCTCCTCGAGTACGAGCCGTCCCGTCTTGCCGCATTGCGTGGCGGGCTCCGAGACGCGCTGTATGATCGAGAACGGGAGCGCGAATAGCTTCTGCTGCGACTGTCCGAGTATGATCTGCCACGTCTGGATGGGGTTCGTGACAACGAGCGTCCCCTCTTGTCGATGGCTCGGCGGGGAGGTGTCCGCGATCTTGATCGGGACGAGTAGGAGGATCCAGTATAGGATGAGTAGCTAGATACCGAGTCGGAATCGGAGTGGGCAGCTGCTGCGGGGGCTGGCAGGGCCGGTTTCGGGAGGTTGGCGAGGCGCTCTCTCATCTCTTCAGTGAGAGGACCCATGCCAATACTAGTAAAGTAGTTGATCGAGAAACGGATGTTCTTGGCGTTGTCACGAGGGAAGAGTCCCTCGAGGTCGGGCTGGAGAACGTCGTCCTTCATTCTTGCTTGTAGCTTCGGCATGCCAAGCTCCTCAGAAATCTCCTGGAACATGATCTTAATGAAAATACGGGAGGAACTAGTCGTCTCCTCTTCATTCAGATGAATGACAGACAGGATGTACCAGCCCATGGCATCAGAACCGAACATGTGACCGAACAGACGAGCAATATTTCGTAATCTGTTTGTTTCGTACCGATGGCACGTCTCGTAGTATTTTCTGAACGACTCTTCGAAGAGCTCGGTCCATTTTCGGTTGATCTTGGCCAGCCTTTCGGCGATCAGGCCAAAGAATTTGGTGTATGCCTTCTCCTGCGAGCAGCACTCGACCACCATGGATGGCAACTCCCCTTCCAAGCCGGCGGGCAAGTTGATCTTCAGAAGTTTGTGGACTGCTTCCTCGGGGTCAATCGCAGACTGGATCGTCAGGTAGATGGTTTTTCGGAGGTTGACGAGGTCCGTGTTGGACTGGTCCTTGATTTCCATGGCCTTCTCCTCGTGGTCCTCGTCGTCCGAGCTCTCGTCTTCGTCGTCGTCATCCTCGTAATCACTGCCCTCGCCGAGAATATCTGCCTTCAATTTCTTGTAAGCAGCCTCATTGTCCTCCCAGTCGGCGTCGAACTTGAAGATGTTCAGACCATCCTGCACGTCAATGCTGGCGTCAAGCTCGACTCGGTGTGTAATCTGGTCCTCTTCCTCGATAAGGTCGAGCTCTTCCTTGACGGCGGGGTTATCCTTGAACTTGTCCTTTCGAACCTGGAAAAGCACTTCGACCATGTATTGGACACGCTTGTCGATATCGGCCTCGTGCAGAATATTTCTGAACTGATCGAAGACGGCCATGGCAATAGGCGGGCTCATCTCCTCCAGGTGATGGCCGACCTCCTTGGTGAGCCCCACAGCGATCTCGACTGAGTCGTCGGTCGGCTTCTGGAGCAGGAGGAGCAGGATCTGGGCGGCCAGCATCTCGTGCACGACCTGCTGGTTGACGAGGTGGGCGATGAACATAACACTCGACAGACAAACAGCCTTGTCATTCCTCTTGAAGGCCTTGCGGAACTGCATGACCAGCCTCTTGACAAGCAGCTCGCCGACCTGAGGCAGCTTGGTGTTGACGATGGCGGCGAAGGCAGCGTAGATGGGGGTGAATGGTAGGGAAGCGGCCTGGGCCTTCATGATGCTACGGCAGAAGAGGCCGCGGCCGCGTACGAGGTTCTCGTTGAACAGCTCGGGAACGATGTGCTTGATGTTGGCGACATTGACCTTGTTGATCAGACCGTTGATGGATTTCTTGAGGGCCTCCCAGGCCATGCGCTGGTACTCCTTGGAGGTCTTGTCGGTGATCTGGGCCTGGAGGGCGCGCAGGCGCGCAGGGGGGATGTAGGTACCGCCCGAGCGCATGTTGAGCAGCTTCTGGTACTCAGCTTTGGCGGCGGCCTGCTTCTCCTCCTCGGTGGGCACGGGAACGGGCGAGCGGCGGCGCGGCTGAGGCGGCGGTGGTGAGCGGGCGCGTCGGGGCTCGTCGTCGTCGGGGCCGTCGCGGGCTGGGGACATGCGGCCGGGCTCGCGAGCGCCGGGGCGATAGCTGTCGCCGCCATTGCGAGGAGGGCGGCGGCGGTCGGTGGCAGCGGCACCGCGACGCGGCGAAGGCGATCGGCTGGCCATCTGTGTCTGCACCTTGCCGATTGCTGGACAGATCGACGATGGCTGGTCGCAGGGCAACCAGACCAGAGAACCAGACGCAGCGGCAGCACAGGCGATGACTGCGCTCTCGAGGTGTCCTGGCAAACGTGGATGGCGATGGGGTTGAGCCGGGAAGGTCTGCGACAAGGCGGCGGGACGTCGAGGAACGGGGAAGCTACAGGCTGAGGCTAAAACAAGTTGGCAGGAGCTCGCGAACTTTTTGGGCTGGGCGACGACGTGACGATGGACGAGGCTGAAAAAAAGGTGGGGTCAGGTGGATCCTGTCTGGGCGCAGGTGATTGGCCCGACGCCCACAGGGATCTTCCAGGCAAGCCAGGCTCTAAAGACCTATATTAAGTTGGACTCTACACCCTAATGCCCACTTCGGCAAAACAACTATACACACCTATTTGGAGGATTGTACAACTAGCAGGCTTCATCAGAATAGAGAAAACAAACGGACCGTGTTAATGTCAAGGCTTGACAAGACCTTAGGGCCGACCACGTTGGCCCATGGATAATAGTAACACTGCCCTCGAGGCGTAGTGCCTCCGGGCTGAATAGGTGATCATATACTACCATAGCAGTCGACTGCTGCGCAAGTGTGGGTTTGATATGGGGTTTGATCACGGAGCCAAACGACTCTGGTATGATTAAGAAGTTTCGATACCGTATATGTATCAAGGTCCATGACCGCCGTGCGGTCGTGAGGATGAGGGAGGCGAGATGCAACATTCAGCCAATGGCATATAACAGAGAAGCATAGCTTGGATAGTAATGGAACAAAGTTGTCATGGAGAAGTGTCTAAATATATGCAGAATCTATCTTCCCCCTGATCACGTCTCGGTCTACCTGTACCTGCAGGCAAGAATCATCTTGGCTCAGCATACTTTCTCCACAGCGGGTCAGCGAGGAGCCGGCCCAAGCATCGTTCTTCGATCCCGCACAGCACCTCTCGACCACCGTCTGGCAGGGTGGGCATCATGATCTGCATGCCATTCAGGATTCCACAGCTTGGACTCCGAATGGCCTGGATCCTGTCCCCAAGTAGGGGACCCCATTCGAGGCCGTAAAGCTCAAATTTGGCCCACGAGGTCTGGGAGCAAGAGAGTCCAGGCGAGTCCAGGAAAGCATTCGGCGTCAGAAGGGCAACGTGTTGCAACTTCCCTATGAGGGCGATAGCATCGTTTGTAAAGCCGCCTGGGTAGTTGTTTGTCTCAATGACGGCTTTGCGGATCAACGCTGACAGCTCTTTAAGATCTTGTGTTCCGAGCATTTTCCGCAAAGACATAGTCATTTCAATAAACAGCACGAAACTACCGAGGGTTCCAGGGTCAACAGGTGGCTGGATTCGGTAGCGACCATCCACGGCCATGTTAAAGATGGACGTTGGGTCTCCTTCGATCTCATCGAGCGGAAATTGCGCCGCCATAATCGATCTCCATGCCAGCGCCGACAACGCGTCATTGGTCGAGATGTAAGTTGGTCCATCAGGATATGCGTCCTGCTTCAGTCTCTCTAGTGATTCCTTGGAGAAGTAGAACACCTGGCCAACATGTCCGTCACGTTTCAGGACCTTTTCTAGCTGCTTCGCCGGGTCAGTTAATACCTGATACTGACGCAGATCCTCTAGGTTCCCGCCTTTCCCAGCACCAGGAGGCTTCGGGTTCAGCACATGCACTCTATCGGCAAAAATGGAAGCTGGTGTCTCGAAGGGATTCGTAATAGGGATGTTCTGGGCTCGGCGGCATTCCTCGGCCCAAACTGCGGTCCAAGTAAAAAAAGTCTTGCCATCACCGACAGCATGATATGGGTTCCAGTTCAGTATCATCCCCCCTTGGATGAAGTTCAGCTGAATCAAGATGATTGGCAATCTATCCCCTGGTGATGGCCAGGTATATCGTCGTGTCAACACTTCGCCATCGAATTCCGACACAGGGAAATGCCTCGCCTTGAGGTCGGTAAAGGTTGGGAATACCCCTGGTGTACGCAGGTCTTTCACAAGTATAGGCTGGATGCTGTCCAAGCTCTGCTGGTCCAGCTCCTGAAGCTTTAGCATGCCATCCTGACGCCCATCCGGATCAGGTATGGCTTCAGCTCTCAGGATGGGAAAGCGGTCGCAGGCTGCTTTCCATCCTACAGTGAGGACGCGCACCACTTCATTGATGTCATAATCCTCTTTCAGTTCAAAAGGGAAAAGCTAGACATACTATGAGCCACAAACCACAAGAACACTCCCCGACTTCATAACCTTGAAGAGGAACACTTACGTATCGCGGCCAGCCTCTGGGGCTTATTTGCTCGATCGGCGAAAGCACTTTCCAATCCGGGACAGGATGCAGTTGAGAACTCATGGTCATGTAACAAAGATTACCCTAAACGTTACAGAGTGCGCATAATCACAGGTATCGAGCAAGAGGGAAAAGGGCGAGGAAACGTAGTTACCGAGGCAGTCCCTCAATGTCAACCTGAGACTCAATTGCGCTCTTTATTTCCTGGGTCCAGGGGTGCAATAGCTGAATGTGACCGGAGGGCATTCCCGCACAACCCCCTAGTGATTGCGGCCTGCCGATCTACGGCTTGGTTTCTTCGTGGGGTAAACGCCAGCGTTTTTTAATACTCCCTGTGCAATGGTGCGACTGGGATGGAAAACATCCCCCTGGTAAGCAAGGTTGCCGGCAGCCAGCAAACCCACATAGTGCCAATTCTAGTTGTGACGCATTTGGCTCCCAGCCGGGGTGCCATATGTTAAAGTTTAGCCAAGATGAAGGCCTGATGGAAAAGCGACGAATCCGCGATTACCAGGCGGGGAACTTGACAGGGGCGACCGATGGTTGTCTTCCTATAACACTCACGGTAATAAGGCCATCACTGCATCGGCTGGCAGTTGGAAAACAGGGGCACGGCGCGGATACGGGTCCGTTGCTTCGGGCTCCACCATCATGCCCGACCATGCCTGCACGCCATGAGTGTACACGGTATACACAGTACTTTATGTCGAATAGCGCAGGGAATACTTCGGGTCTCGCTGGTGAGTACCAAAGTCTGCGGCGACGATATCAGGTGCGGCTCGTTCGATCCTGCCTAGCTGTGTTCCAGCATTATCATTGTTTTTCTCTGCAATAGCTTTGGACAATGCTTATGCTCAATCTCAACGGCAATTTTCAACGTCTGGGGCATCGTCCAGAATGAGCGTTGATCCAGTGATTCTCGCGCTTTTCGGCCCAGCACCGACAGGCGTTGACCTGAGCGAGAGCCCAGTTCACAGCAACAATGCAGCTGTTGCGGTACTGTTGGTGATTGCCGCCTGCGCAGTGCTCCTGAGGTTCGCCGCTCGACGCATCACGGGAAATCCGTTGCAAAAGGATGATTGGGCCATCGTGGTGGCGCTGCTCTTCACTGCTGGTAGTGCTGGGATGTCCTTCGCAATCGGCTCTTACGGCGCAGGGAAACACGTATGGGCAGTAACAGGAGAAAGCCTGTCGACAGCCACCAAGGCAAGTGAAGTCGACTTCATTGGCTCGTACTGATGTGCATATGCTGACTTGGGATAGCTCCTATATGCTTATACCTATGTCTTTTCCTGGGCTGTAACTTTCACCAAGGTTTCGATCCTTCTGTTATATAGGCGAATCTTTTCCGCCACGACGTTCTCGTTTCGCCTGAACATTTGGATCGCCGGAACGATCACCCTCTTGTACCCACTTACTTTGGCAATCGGAATGGCTAATTGTGAGTACTTGCGTTGTTCCCGGCTGCGAAGCCTCGATCAATCCCAATCAAGCCTAAAGTGTTGCTGACATCTTCCCCTGTCCAGGTTGCAAACCTGTATCTTTCTATTGGGAACGGTTCGCGGGCAACTCGGAGGACTCTTGCCCGCTAGACGTAGGGACCTTCTTCGTGGTCCTTGCCATCATCAATGTTATTCTTGATGCATACATTTTGACCATCCCGATCCCACAGATCTTGAACCTCCAGATGTCGACTCGGAAGAAAATCAGCATCTGCGGCTTGATGCTGCTAGGAAGCTTGTAAGATTGGAAAATTTATACGTCGCTACCTTCCAATGTACTAAATCAACAACAGTGTCTGCGGCGCCAGTTGTGTACGAATCTACTACTTACGCGTCTTCTCGACAGCTACCGATATTACTTCGCTGATGGGCCCCGTCAGCGTCTGGTCCGCCATCGAACCGTCCATCGGTATACTTTCAGCTTGCCTGCCCAACATGAGACCACTATATGTCATGGTCCGGAAGAAGTGCTCCACTTCCTACGCCAGTCGTAGCAGCACCAAGAGATCCGATCCGGGGCCCATGACGCGGAGACGCTTCCAACAACTCAGATCCCACGGTAACGTGAAGGTCAACTCCCAGCATGGTCAGGAAGAAGACGAACTTGAGTTGACCAAGCCTAACAAGCCCAGTAGAAGTTTTGTTAGCTCAGGGGACTCGAATGACGGTATCCACGACGGAGGCATAGTGGTGCAGTCTGAAATTGTTGTACAACACAGTTAAACAAGCCTACCCTAAGTACTAGACAATATACGAATGTAGTCCAGCGTCATCGGAGTACAATAAAGAACAAGTAGAAGTTCCTGCGGCCCAAGCTGCTGGGCCATCTGCTGGGTTCGAGAATGACATTTCCGACCTTTCCTCTTGCATGTCGATGTGGATGGCTCTGCGCACGATGCATTCGCCCTACCAGATACGATGACAGGAGATTGATGCGGTACTGAACTTGATGGAAAATGAAGATGTCAATATCGGCGCCAAATATCCATGAAGAGGACGTCGGCGACGCGTCACCCTTGCCTATGGCAGCTACGAGTCGTTCCACACCGGGTGCCATCCCAATGAATGGACAGGCCATGCGACAGATCCTAGGGGATCTTACACCTCGCCCGTTTCTGTTGCTCTAACTTCACTGGCGGGGTGGTGCCAGTAGTAAGTAGTGGAAGGATAGTGTACCTATTGAAAGTATGGAATACAAAAGCCTCGAGACGTGGCTCGAGGTCTCTTGACAATTGCTGTAACTCCATACACTACGTTACAGTAGTAGGCGGATTGGGTGTCGCAGGTTCAGCTACATAAGATATATAAGGGGTCCCGGGTTCGAATACCTTCAGCATAGTACTGTTGCCAATGCCATCATGTCGCGAAGTTGACCAGATCTGGTCCACCTACCCTGTTGCTTACATTTCTTGCTGACATTTTCGACTTCCTTCACTGTACGGCAACTCACATAAGTATATCACCCTTCCGAATTACATTAGATATATACTCCAGGCTCACCATAGCCTGCGCTGCTTCGAGAGACGACGGGCATATTATTAGTGAACACCCTAGCACAGCTCTGACTCACCAATTTCAAGAAGTTCGTTTCGTCACACCGATGCATCTTCTCATACTACAGAAAGTTCTTAGAATAGCAGTCTCATTTCATTTGCATTTCATCCAGGACTACTTTTGGATTTGCAGATATCTAGACCGGCAACTCAGGACTCAGTAAAAATAGATTCGCCTACGCCTTCTCTTTCCATTAAGCACCCGTAATTATATGGCTTTGGCATCTTGCATCTTGCCTTGCTCTGAGGAAAGGACATCTAGGCTGTGAACCACCTTTAGTGTTAACGGGTGATCCGATCCCCATACCTTTTTTGCCCCTCGAAGCGCCGATGAATACATATCTTCGGCCTCTTTCATTTTGCCTTGCTCTGAGTAAAGGACACCTAGGCTGTAAACCGCGTCTAGTGTTGACGGGTGATCCGGTTCTAACACCTTCTCGTTCCCTTGAAGCGCCCGTAAATGCATATTTTCGGCCTCCTTTATCTTGCCTTGCTTTGAATAAAGGACACCTAGGCTATTAGCCGCGTCTAGTGTTGACGGGTGATCCGGTCCTAACACCTTCTCGTACACTCGAAGCGCTAGTAAAAATATACTCTCGGCCTCCTTTATCTTGCCTTGCTTTAAAGAAAGGACACCTAGGCTGTAAACCGCGTCTAGTGTTGACGGGTAATCCGGTCCTAACATCTTCTCGTACCCTTGAAGCGCCCGTAAAACCATATTTTCGGCCTCTTTCATCTTGCCTTGTTCTAAAAGAAGGACACCTAGGTTATCAACCGCGTTTAGTGTTAATGGGTAATCCGGTCCCCACACCTTCTCGTTCCCTCGAAGCGCCCGTAGGAGCATATCCTCGGCCTTTTGCAGCTTGTATTGGGTTATATAAAAGACACCTAGGTTATAAACCGTTCTTAATGTAAGATTGTGATCCCGCCCTAACGCCTTTTCCATTCCTCGAAGCGCCCGTAAGTACGCATTTTCAGCTTCTTGCGGCTTGCATTGGGCCATGTACAAGATCCCTAGGTTGTGAAAGGCCCAATACAAGTCTTCTTCATAACCTAGGATTGTGGTACACGACATCACGGCATGTGATAGAAGTCGTCTTTCAATTATCCAGGTGTGAGCGCAAGTCTGTGATGGAACCTTTGAGGCTATGCATTCTATTGCGAGCTTGTTAAGATAGCCATCCCAAGGTCGGTTTAATGTGTAAATGATCCAAGAATGTAAGCACCCGTGAATGCTATAACCCCTGGATTCAATCAGGTCTGGACTGAAATCATGTGGCTCGACGAATCCGTAGTCATGCAATATGCCCATTGCCTTGTTGAAGTTCAATTCGTCGCTCAGCTCGTATACCCACGCAGGTCCATCGCCGCTCAAAGGCTGTAGGAGCTCGAACCAAAGGTCTTCATTGTCGAAGTAGGCCCACCACCGGAGCAGATGAGCTGCAAGTGGATCATGTTCTTGCATTTGATCGTATGAGATTTGCCATGTAGAAGAGAGCGTTCGGTCTTGATACGATCCCAAACTTGGAGTGCTTGATTGGAGTCTCGCCCATGACTCTCTGTAAAGACGAAGATAGTCAGCCACGCTAATGGAGACGCGCCTTAGGTAAGCTCCAGCTGCGGTTAGAGCAAGTGGGAGCCCGTCGAGTTCTTGTACCAGACCTCGAGCATCCATATCTATAATAATCATGGTTAGTAAAGCCTAGTAATCTATGAGGGCCTTACCATTTGGTAAACCATCCCGGGCTGAGGTCGCAGACAGAATCTCAAGACCATCATCTATCGATTCGAGTTTCTTAAGTCGAATGCGATGACCTATGTCGACTTGTGACAATCGCGTGGTAATTATGATTGAGCCTTGGTAGGAGGTGGGGATAAAGTGATTGATATCAATTCCAGAATTATTAGGGTGATTGGGCAGCCTCGGGTTGTCATAGTTGTCGTATACGACAAGCCACCTGGTATTGTCTGGTAAGCTGAGCCACGCCTTGACAGCTTCGATTACCTCCTCTTTGTCACCCTGCAGGTCTAGCGCACGCAGGCCACTGGTATGAGGATGCCGTTGCAGAATCTGCCTTGCAACTCTGGTGAAGCTTTGTTGAATAGACGTTTCGTCCTTGATATTCACCCAGAATATGGCGGTGTGTTCGTCTCGGTATCGCTTCGTGTATTCTACAGCGAGTTGTGTCTTGCCGATACCACCAAGACCGTGGAGAACAACGACGCGGCGGCTTCCGTCCGAGCTAAGCCTTCTGCGCATCTCATCTATTTCCCTCTCTCGCGCAACAAAATATTGAGTTTCCGGGACTTCTGAAAGGCTGAAGGGAACGGAGAAATCGTTCGTATGGGTTCCTAGTCTTGTCAGGATCTGTGCCTACCATCAGCAGTTGACCAAGATCAACGTACCTTTTACGGCTTTCTCGACCTCCTCTCGTAACCGGTTCTGTGCCCTTTCCCGCCCTTCGCCATAAATAAGCGGCATCTACACGTCGAATATCCCAAGCAGAGAGTATACTATGTCCTCCTCCCATTTGGTTTGACGATTGCGAGCCCAGGCTTCTCGCTCCGCAACGGTGAAGTCTACCAATGGCGTACCGCGGAGCGCTCTCGCAGGAATTCCTGTAATGTCGCGTATTAGAGGCTCTAGTGATCGCTTGTCTCCTAACCAAACTCCCTCCTTTGAGTAGAACTCGACGATCTTTGGGGCGACGAGCTCTTGCAGCGTCCAACCTCGAGTGAACCATCTGCTCTGTCGCAAAGCAGCCTCCCAAGGCCTTATGTTCTGCTGTCGATCCGGCGTTATAGGGACGGAGACGTCGGATAGGTAAACATAGCACCGTTCCGCATCGCGGTACCACCGGAACATGCTATTGATCGCGGTCTGGAGCTCGATCGCATCAGATTTGTCGATACAGCAGGTGTCGACCCAGACATATTGGAATCCATCCTTTTTCGCCTGTTTGGCGCAGAACTCAATCTTGTCGTAGCCGGACTTCTGTTGCCAATCGCTCGATGAGTTCGATAGGTCGGTAAAGACTACCTCGTCCGGACCCCATGTGTGAGAGAGGATCGCGTACACAAGAACATTATTTGGGGTAAGATCTGGGGTAAGGCTGTACCCGTCAGGGTCGTCGAGTCGTAGAAGTTTCATTGTGGATCTTGTGGCATGCAGATTGTTGTCGGTCACTGAGCAAGTGCGTTTTCATCGTCGGATGTCCTTTGCAACGGAGCAAGGCAGCAATCACATTGTCGCTGCCAAATGCAATCGACTAGACTGGCATAAGGCTGGGATGCAGGGTACGGCCGAGTTCAGCTGTAAGCTCATTGGTCAGCCACAAGCCCATTCGCCAACCGCATAGAGCGCGCGCCTATGTATAATAGTGGTCTTCAAACTACTGGCTCTCATGTATCAAACTCAAAAAGAGCTCATGTCGATGAGCGGCGGCTTAAGTGGTGAGATTACAGCATAGTAGGCCCAGATGGCACAGCACTGTTCTCGAGATCCAGAAAAAGACCTCGAGGGACAACAGCCAGCCAGCCTGCCTCCATCGTGCCATCCCCCGGGCCCTCCCGCTCTTGTTTCTTCCCTCCTAACCGGCCAACCCAGCTGCGATGTTATGGACGGTGTACCGAAACGACAAAAGATACAGCAAGGGTGCTCTCTGACAACGTGCTAATTGACAACTACATACCGCTCTCACAATATAAGTAGTAAGTAGTATATTACTATAGCGTATCTTATCTATGTTAGCAGTTAGCCTGAGGGCAGGTGGAACCAGCTGCCACGTTGGCCGGCCCATCTAGTGCTAGCCCCCCTAAACTCAGGTCGCGCATCCATCCGCGTCAGGGACACTTCCCATTCTGGCCAGGTCATCAACGATCTCGACACCAGACCCCCGGAGCCGCAACCGCACAGCTCAGAGACGAAAGTCTGCCACCCGAGAGTCGTCCTCTTTCCATTTCGACACGCTCATTTTCGAGAGGTTTCCTCACACGTTTTAATTGACAATGGTACGCCCCGCCCCCTCTTCCTCGCCCCCGTTCCACCCATGGGCCCTTCTGTTTCGCTCTCTGTCTCTCCAGACCTGAAGCGCTGGCTAACCACCCGCCGTGCCTCGCAGCTCGACAAACTCGTCGGCCTCGCCATGCTTGTGGCCGCCTCCGTCGTCTTCCTCTACTACAGCATCTGGACGCTGGCCATGGTACGCTTGAACCTGCACCCTGCCGCACTTGTGCGCCGCGCCCCCATAGCTAACAGGTCTCGAACCGCAGCCTTTTGTCGATGCCGACCACCCTCTGCACAGCATCTTCCCGCCGCGCGTCTGGGCCATCCGCATACCCGTCATCCTGATCCTGCTGGGCTCGGCCGTCGTCGGCTCCTTCCTCAGCGTCGTCATGATCCGCAGCAACCGCAAGAAGGCGGCCAAGGCCAAGGCCGCCGCCGCGAAGAAGAAGGCCTAAGGGGGTTGGGGAAAGAAGCGGAAAGGGGGAACGAAACACACAAGCCTCTGCCACGACGCACCGAGATCCGGGCTGCCCAGCCGTGGTACAGAGACTGGCTCGGGCCTGTTGGGGGGCCTGCACGGGAATAGTCCGCCCCTTGTTCGAGGCACCTAGATCTTGTAATAACCGTACGTGTACTTATGTGACATTAAAAGCATCACTTTCCACGTCAAAATGAACTCAGGGCAATCACCAAGGCCCAAGCACCGCGGAAAATCAATATGACTTGATGGTATCTTATTGAGCTCTTCCGGCTCCTATGACTGGTGGGTGGGGGGGTTATATCTATCTGCTGAGAGTCTTGTAACATCAAATGCTTGCAACGAGGTCCCTTTACTCCAACAAGAGTATCCCTCGATTATGCCAAACGAAGGATATTGGCGAACGGCCATATGAAGCAACGGCTCAGGGGCCTAGAAACAAAGTCTAAAGCAGCCCGCGTCATTCATGTGTCTCGTCTCGTCAAAAGAATCTGTGTGTCACCAAGCAAAGCAAATACACCTGCATCCATCCATACCCTCTCTGAGCCAAAAACACCGGACACCCTGGCAGATTGTGTGGAAATTCGTGCGGTACGTATTGGTTCCACCGAACACTGCAATGAGTGAGATCAGACTCTCTGGTCAGCAAAGTCGAGAACTTCACAGTCGTCTTCAAAGAAGCCATCCTCATCGGCATCCGACGCTCGGTTGCCACCCCTGCGGCGCCGAGTAGTCACCACGATCTGCTCGTCATTCTCTCCCACTTGCAAGACTCGCTCCATAGCCGAGGCAGGCAGGGCACGATGATCATCCAGGCTGCTGATGCTGAGCTCTTGCTCCATGACCGGAAGTATGCCCACGTCCACCTTAACGGCATCGATGCTCTGACCAAACGCCCAGGCCTGTGAAGTATTGGTCTGTCGGGACTGCTGCTGTTTTTTCTTCTTCGACTTGGACACTGGTTTGTCCTCCAAGGTGATAGAATCCGACAGCTGATTGGCGGCGGCAGGCGAGCTCGAATGCGAGGCTTCGGTGCCATACTCATACAGAACAACGCGTCGATCGGTGTGGAATGGCTGGTAAGGCGCACTGGTCTCAATTTCAGCTTGCGGAATCGACGATTCTGGGCTGAGGTCCGAGTGCGTGGGACGGGCCCGTGGGTTCAAGACAAGAGTGTTTCCACCATCCAACTCGGGATTCATGAAGTCCAGGTCCTCTTCGGGCTCTATCAGACGCTTCACAGTCGGGGCAAGTACGTCAGTAGGCAGAGTCTGCAGCGCAAAGTCTTTGTACCTGTTTCCATACGGAGCAGTAGACTTCTTGTTTGCTCCACGACTCTTGCTAGGAAATGTCCTGACTAGTCCATTGCCGGCGACAAAGAGCGTAGGGTACTTGCGCCCGGGCATCCACATCACGCAAGATACTCCTGGCGACTGACTACCGCTGGGCAAGCTAACACGGTTCTCGCCGCTATGGCGAAGTTGATTGATTGCCGTACCCGCGTTACCAAGGGACTGCGAGATACCCGCAGCTAGGACTTTTCCACCGTAGCTTGCATGGTCCATGATCGTAGATGTTGCGTTTGCGTTGGAGCTGCTCCGGCGGCGACGACTGATCAAGGGACGCGCAGCACCATACGCCGAAGTCAGCGCTGTGGAAGCCATCGAGACCGCGGACTGCGGAGCTTCGGAAGTCCCAGATCCTGCCTCCTCGGCTTTCACCCGACGACGCGGCGGAGGCCAGGTATAGGCACTGGGAGGCATGTCCAGCAGGTGCACGGTGCCTCTTTCTGTCACCATCGCAGCACGTTCGCCATTTGGCCTCGCCCAGGTCACATCCACAATGCGAGCAACAGTCATCCGCGAGAACTGCGCGATCTGCCTGACGCGAGTTGCGTGGCCCGTGTTAGGAGGCTGAGAATTCTGAAGTGCCGAGGATTTGCTGTGCTGGATTCGCATCAAATCCCACAACGTCTGGACGTCTCCCTTGGTGCTGGCGGTAAATAGAGAAAGACCAGTGGGAGAGAATGAGAGAAAGCTGCAGCCAAGTGGCGCCCTGAAGGTAGTCACATGATGAATGGACGTCGAGTTCTCTAGGCCTTCAAGATCGAGGATTGAAACCAATCCGGGGTCCTTGGTAATCGCTTGTCCAGAAACTCCATATGTCGGCGGAAACTGCGTTGCATCGGCTCTACCGGGAAGACTCGCAGTCCAAGGTGGCGAGCCTACATTGTGCGATCGCGGTGGAGTTGACTGTGAACCCGGTTGTTTCCAGTAGTTGTTCCACAGCTGCATGCCTTGTTTCCCAACCCAGCGTGCGCCTTGGATAACCTCCTGTGTCGTTTCCCTCATGATTCTGTTCATCATGCCGTTCGAGTCGGGCTGATCGACATCGGAGCTTTCGCTGGGCAGGACAGGCGATGTAAGCGTCACCAAACCAGGGGCTTTGCCATCAATAGCAACGCCAATCGATGCATTCAGAGCAATTTGTGAAGAGGGAGCAGGAGGACAATAAGCAATCCATCTACCAGAAACCGCGACAATAGGCACCTGCGGGCTCTGTCGCGGTGGGACAGGACTCTGGCTTCTCTCTTCTTCCTGAGTGGCATCGCCCTTCGGCGCCTGCTGCAGACTAGTCCACAACTTGCCAACACATCTGAACTCGATCCCGGCGTCTGAGCTCGATGGAAACTGCCGATAGACCCAGCATTCGCCCGTGGTGCCGGAGGAAACGACAACACTTCCACTGTCAGCTCGTATCTGCAACGCACCCGTTGGCGGTGGGTTCCGGAAAACGGGATTCAGTACGGAGGACTTGATGGGAACTCGTGGCGCCTGTAGAAGAGTGCAAATCGCACTGTTGGTCCTCAGGGAGTAGACCTCGACAGTTGTTTGGTAGGCATCAATCGTGGGAATAGTCTTCGCAATGCTGATTGGCCTTTGGCTGGTCTCCGATTGAGGAGTGTCGATGCCGTCCATCCTGGGACTTGCTCCGGCATCAAACCTGGTCTCCACTATTTCCGGTGCCGAGGGGAGAACCGGTCCGTGAACCGTGACGGCGATCAACGGGTAAAGCTCGTTGCGATCGTCTGTCCCACTCCATGGTAGAATCTTCGCATTGTACACTCCCCCGCGCAGTCCCTTCAAGCTTGCGAGGGGGTCAACACCTCGCTTGGTGACCGAATACACGTTTAGTCCACCCTCATATCCGGCGAGAACCACGCCGTTGGAGCCGGAACTACTGGCCGAACTAGGAGCAGGCCAAGTGTCGAACCCAAAGTAATAGCCTCTGTCTCCCGCCCTGAGTCCGTTCTTCGGGTCAAGATCAAAGTCAATCTCTGGGGCTCCATAGAAATGAGCTTGCGCCTGGTGAGGCAAAGGAGGGTTGAAGGCCCCTCGAGCTTGCGAAAAGGGAGAATGCATCGAGGTTCTTCGGATGCCAGGAGGTGAGGAAGCTTGCGAGCGGAGATCATTAGCTGGGAAGTGGTGGTCCATTTGGAAACTCAGTGGTCTTCGTGTCCCGGTGGGAGGCGATGCCGAGTGTGCGTAGTGGTTAGCAACAGCACGCTGCTGAGCCCAAGCCAGCGGTGCTTTGTGATCCTCATACGACGACGGCTGAGTCGGTGGTGAATCACCCATGATACTGATCAGGTTTGGTGACCCAGCCAGTGCCCCGTGGGCCTTGGCCCACTCACTCATACTGGGTGCTGTGCTGGTGGCGATCGAGGTTCCGGTGACTCCATCCAGCATCGGCGATACAGCAGCGGGAGGATTCCCCTTTGTTGGGATCGTCGACGGCATGGAAGGCTTCATCTCAGGCGTCTGAACTGGACTCTGGGGAGACTCTGGCACGGAAACCGGCTCTTTGGTCGCAGTGCCATTTCTGGTAGAGAGTAGCAAGAAGTCAGCATGGTCATGGACACTCATACGGAGCATAACACCTCCAAGAGGGATGGGGAGGCGGGCATGTAGACCCATGGAAAAGGAGTCACGGGGGAAACATACGAGAACTTGGCCCCATGTTTTGTCACCGCCGCGAAGACTCCTCCGGTATCTTTGGCATTCTTGTCCTTCTTCTTTGAACCTGCATCACCGGAAGCCTGGGTAAGCTTTTGTTTCCGCTTACGAGCGCCCTTCTTCCCTCCGGCAGAGGAGGAGACGGGTGAGGGATCTCGGGTAGACGAACCAGGCATTCAAGTAGCGTTACTAGAATGCTGGGGCAGTTTCCTGCTGGCCAGCAGAGCGGCTCTGGGAGGAGCCTGGCGCGAAGGGTATATCGCAAGACGAGACGGGGAGTCGGAGGAGCCGTCGAGAAGGGCGGTGATATCGATGACAGCCTCTTGGATGGTGCAGTCGGTGCACGATGCGGTTAACTTCGGGGGAACGAGTCAAGGGGTGCGAGGACACAACAAGCGCGAGATACGCGCCTGTATGTCGAGACGGGCGGGAGAGGGGAAGTTGGAGACAAAGGAGCGGACGATGCAGTCCAGCCGAACCGTGTATTATTTACGAGCGCGCCGAGTTGATGGACGGAGAAAGGATGCCAAGGCGAAGGAAATATTCACAGCAGAGAGAAGCTCAAGTCAAGATGGTGCCAGATGTGTCTATGTTGATGATGGTGGAAGAGGGAGACCGCTTCCAAGGTTCTAAGGTTCCAAGCCAAAGGGGGCAGCGTGGAGGGAGGTGAGACCCGGCAACACGACCAGGTCCAGGTCAGGTCGGTCGTGACCGGTGACTCGGACAGGGCCTGGCGACGTGCGACGACTACAGACAGAGAGGCCGCGCGGGGCAGAGGGGGGACCTGGGGGGGGGGGGGGGGGGCGGGGGGGGGGGGGGGGGGGGACACAAGAGGGGAGGTAGGTCACCCACCCGAACAGGGGTCATCAGTTACCAGAACCAAGAACGGCCTGGGGTCGCCGGGTTGCGTCGTTGACAACAGCCTGAGAGCTGGTGCCATCCCTGCCGCCTGGCCAGCCGGACAGCCTAGAGCGTAACTAGTGCCTCGTGCCCTGCATGAGCTCGACGAGATAGGGCGCTGCCAGCCGTGGGCAGAATCCACTAATGCCTGAAGCCGGCCACTGGTAACAGGACGCCCATGTGTCCCCTGTGGTTGGCGAGCGGGCAGGCGGGGGATCTTGCAGCACCCGCTGGAAGCAGCCCGGCCGGATGACGCAGATCCAGACCCCTCATTGGGGACGCCAGCCCAGTCAGTCCGCCCGCCAGCCAGCCAGACAGCCAGCCAGACAGCTCACAACTCGGGAGGGGATGACAATGGCATTCCCTCAAACTGCCCCTCGTCAGAGGGCCGACGAGGCCGACAAGAGACAAGAGACATCGCCGGACGCGTGTGAAACCCCCCCAGGCTTCACCTCTTCTGCTTGCGGCCACATGCTCCCGGCTGCGTCATCGGCTTTGTCTGCTGGCCCGTCTGACCGATTGCTGGGGCCCCCAATTCTCTAGTTACACCAGCTGTGGCCGGGTGTTTGTTGGTAACTTCGGTCCACAGACCCCACGCCGCATCGCTGAAGGATAACCCTCGGGTCGAGCTTATCGAACCCTCTATGCACATCACCAACGAGGCTCACGCCAAATCTTGAATCCTAACCTAGTTAGATGAATCATCGTGCTTGAAGGCCACCTGTCCCGCTGGGCATTCCTTCCAGGGTTGACCCAGGCACGTCTCCCAACATCTCCGTGAGACTGATACGCGACTTTGATGAGATGGGGGTCGCGCTACGAGCTCGAGAGGTCAGCTGATACGGGACGGTGACCAGGACTGCCAGACCACGAGAACCCTAAATCTCACCGCCGGTAAGCGAGCGTGTCTCCCGTCGTGAGATCGGGAGGCATCCACATTGCGATGGCAAAGCCGCTCGTGGTCGCAAATCACCACCCGGTTCAACTTTCCCATGCCAAAGTCTCGTACACGTCAATGTCATGTCAGTCTCCCGCGCGCGGTACCGTGCGGCGGTCTTGCAACGGCTCAGCAGCTAGCCCCTCTTTAGCGCGAGTGGTGTATGTATTTACCTATACTCCGGTAGGTGCACCTGCTGCATACCTCGGCGCTGTGTTCATTGAAAGAGCCTTGAACACCAGGACTGGATGATCAACCATTTATATACGCTTGTGTTGGGTGCTCTTATGTACCAGTTGATGCTTCCACGGGCACTGAAACTATCAAACAGCGGTTTGAGTAGAATTACCCTTACCAAGGGCCAATCATGGCGTACATTGATAGGATGATCCACTGTAATAGGAAGTCGGACCATTTCAAATCTGACCATAAAGTATACAACACAATACGCTATGAATAATTGACGTTCCAAAGGGGCATGAATAACCCATGCCGGCTAGCTGGTGCTGACCAGTGCAAGTCATTTATTCCGCATTGCAGACATCGAATTGCTCGAGTTTTTTTGGGGGGGAGGTGACGCAACGTGACATGGTCTGCCAGCCATTTTCACGGCGATGTACCTGCAGGCTCGAGGAACGCAATTCACTACGCTTCTCTTTCACATCAACTCTACTTACTTGAGTAGGTGGCCATTAGAAACACATCTTTATTTTGAGCTTTCGAACAACACGAGAATCCGCGTATCTGTAAGACGATTGATTTAAAGAATACTGACTCGAGAACTCAATCCTGTATTTGCGCAGGGCGCCGTAGATCATGTGGTCACAACGCGTGCTTCGACGCCCATCGCGTCTCGCCGCCAACGTGATCTCGCACGCACGTGTGCCTCGCCCACGTCTCAGCAGCACCACCAGCAGCCGCCCCAGGGGTGGGAAGCCGACAATTTTGGTCCTCGGCACATTTGCGGCAGGATCGCTGGGTACTCTGGCATATCAGAAAGCCACGACGCCGAACACTGAGAGGGGGACACCACCAGCACCAGCTGCCCCGAAGACCACGAACACTGAGATCCCCGACCTGGATAACCTGGCCTCTTCAAATAAGGTTGACTTACCCCCTGCTATAAGTGCAGAAGATGTCACCAAAGAGCTTAACGCTAGCGCGTTCTCATTCCACGTCGCCGACAAGAACGGGGTAGACAAGTACGACGGCGCGCAGGTGGCGTCGAACAGCCCGTGTGAGGATGCGTACGTCCACGGCAGGTTCTCCAATCCCCTCCAAGTCGGGGGTGCCGCCGACTGGATGGCCTGGGGGGTGTTCGACGGACATTGCGGATGGCAGACGTCGAATCTCCTGACCAGACAGCTACTCCCATACGTTCAAAGGACTCTGCACGATCTCACGCCCGACAGCGGAGTCGTGTCCGACGAGGCAATACAAGGGGCAATTGCGGCCGCCTTCCGGGAGCTGGACGACGCCCTGGTCAAAGGCGCCAAGGACGTCATCGAGAGCGACCTGTCGTACCCGGAGAAGATCAGGCGGCTCCAGCCGGCTTACGCGGGCTCCTGCGCCCTGCTGACCCTGTACGACCCGTCCACCAGCTCGCTGCACGTGGCCTCGACGGGAGACTGTAGGGCGGTACTGGGGAGGAAGACCGCGGACGGCAAGTGGGAGGCGGTCGCGCTGACTAAGGACCAGACGGGCGCCAACGAGGACGAGATCGCGAGGATCCGCGAGCAGTTCCCCGACGAGCCTGAGATAGTTAAGGGCGGGCGCATCTGGGGACTCGAGCCCTCGCGGACCTTTGGCGACGGCGGGTGGAAGTGGGACAAGGAGCTGCGATCCAGGCTTCGCAGAGAGTTCAACGCATGCAAGTTTCCTAATGAGGCGCGGTATAAGGACTATAAGACGGGCCCCTACGTCACTGCCTCGCCCGTGGTGAGCACCATCAAGATCCCCCGAGATGGCTCCTCGACCTTCTTGATCCTGGCGACGGATGGTCTTTGGGACACCATGGGCAACCAGCAAGCGGTCGACTTGGTGGGACGCTGGTCGGACTTGCAAAGCGCTCCCGGAAAGCCGCCCGCGCCTGTCTTGTCTCTGGTTTCAGGGGAACCCGTTAAGTTCGGGAGGACAGGGTGCTGGCACGGGGACCATCGGGCGACGTTCCAGGACTCGAACGCAGCCGTCCACCTGATCCGCAATGGTCTCGGCGGCGCACATGACGAGATGGTACGCGGGGCCATGAGCTTCCAGAGCAATTTGTCTAGAGACATCAGGGACGACATGACTGTACAGGTCGTCTTCTTCCAGGGGACAGATAAGTCATGAGCTGCAGTAGTGGTGAACAAGCGAGTCGCCAGATTGCTGACTACGTAGAATTGACCGCCAAAGCCAATGAGTATCGACTATATTCAAATAGTCCATGGATAATAAGCCTGTCCTATGTAGGGCGATTTTACTGAGACTTGCCTGGATTGATACCACTTCTTGGGCTAGTATTGAACAAGTCCGTTCTGATGCAGACAACTTCACTGTCCCTCAAGTAAGCCAAACATGTGGAGGGTTTCCCTAAGATGCGACATTGCTGAAAAAGAATCGACTCTATACTCTTAAGTCTGAAGAAGAATTGAAGTCTATGTACAAATAACCCCCAAAACAGTTGTCAGTCATATCCATCGTCGAACTCTGAGTGGCCTGAACATCCACATTCCTATCAACCGCACACAGTGCTACTCAGGCTACCCAAGTCCTTCGGGATGACACCAGCAGCAACGGCATCTATTCAAGCATTAGTCACCAACGAGTCCACGAAAGAGAAACACAAGTGTAAAGCAGTTCCAACGATTAGATGGAAAAGTGCCAATGTAAGACTCACCCTTATACCCCCAGCGATAATCGCCCAGGTCGGTCTTCCAGCTCCAGAAGGTCCAACCGGAGGTGCTCTTCTCAGAGCCGTGGACCTGGGCGGCGAACCAGTCGCCGTAGAAGTCCTTCTGCTTGTCAGGGGCCCAGGAGTCGCTGCTCTGGACGTCGTCGGGAGGGCTGAGGCTGAACTCGGTTACGAACGACGGCGACTCGCCGTCGGCCGAGCGGTCGCTGGTGCACGAGTTGCTGATGTACGCCGCGTGGTCGACGGCCACCGACGTGTCCCACTTGAGGTAGCGGTGGTCCTCGAACGACACGTCCGAGTACCCCGACGGCAAGTGCTGCTCCGGGCTGCCCGAGCCCCAGAACGACGACATGAACTGCACGTGCAGCGGGTTGGTGGCCTTGAGGGTGGACTCGACGTCGCGGATCCCCTGCGCGAGAAGTGGATGTCAGTACGACAATTGCATTTACCAGTACTGGTTGGCAAGGGGTAACTTGCCTTGTAGGCGGCAGGGTAGAAGTCGGTCAGCAGAGAATCGACCTTGCTGTCCCAGTTCTTTGGCTCGTTGAGCACGCCAATGGTACCCACGGTGCGCATCTCGTTGCGCGTGTGTGTCAGGTTAGCGAGCCACGACACGAATTCGACGCCACGGTTGTAGTTATCCTTGGTGTAGAACTGAGTGTCGGCAGTTTTGCGGCCGGCAAACGGGTTGTTCACTGCTTGAACGCCCGGGGCACCATGCTGGCTAGATGGTACCCGTCAGTATCTAATTGCTCACAGCCTTCGAGCTGCTTCATCTGTCGCGCCCTTGACGTGTAGACTTACTCGATGATGACATAGATCCCCTTACTAGCTGCCCAGTCGCAGATCTTCAGGAGATACTCCAACCCGCCCTGGGGGTAGTACTCTCCGTCGTTGACCAGCTCCTCGTGGATCCAGAAGCCGACGGGGATCCTGACCGTGTTGAGCCCGTAGCTGGCCATGTTGTCGAAGTCCTGCTCGGTGATCCAGCTGGACCAGTGGCCCTTGAAGGCCTCGTTGGCCTTGGCCTGCCCGAGCGCCTTGACGCAGTCCCACTCCGAGTCCTGGCCGCTGCAGCCCATGGAACTCCACGCGGCGCCGCTCATCCACGGCTCGACGATGAACTGCGAGCCCAGGTTGACGCCGCGGACCTTGGAGAAGGAGGGCAGGTAGCGAGGGCTCTTGGTGTCCCCCGAGGATGGGACGTCGCGTGCGAAGATGTTGACACCGTCGCGGTTCGTGATAGTTTTGGTGCCATCGTTGGGTAGCCAGGCTTGTGCAAGAGATGCCCAGGCCGCCGAGGCGAAGAAGATTCGCAGGGAGTTGACCATAGTATCCTCTGTGTGACTTGGTGGGTTTGAAATAGGGGCTCAGACTAGTTTGTAAGTGACTCTATCAGACAGAGTCTCCCTGGTTGAGATGGACTTGTTGTTCAAAGAACCAAGTCCCAGTGTTGATCAGATCATCCGGTGTAGATATATGATTTATACACAGATCAAAAGCAAACCCTCTGCCGAAACATTATGACTTTGGGCAAGGACTGATCGATCAAGGCCAAACATTCAAACTGGAAGGATCGTCCAACGAGATGAAGGTCCTGACGTGATGTGTTCACATCCTTGTAAGGGTATAGCAAGGAAGCCGCGCCTACGAGACAAGGGTGCTAGCCTTCATCATAGCAAGTAAGCACCTTGACACATGCTTGAGAGTCACCGGAAAGAGTGCCAGAGCAAGAGTGGCTGGGCACAGCCCCCCGAACCCCTTTCTTTTCTCCGACAGGAAGTAGTATTCTGGGGCCACGAGTAGCTAATGTCACTCTGGGCTGAGGTGAAACAGAGAGAGCCATGGCGGTAGGCTCTGGCAACGAAGATGCAAGAAGGTTCACCGGGGTGATCGAATAGGACCGAGACTGACATTAACAGTAACAGTAACACCTGTGGAGAATACTGAAGACGAAACATATCAAGCTCAAGCTCACCCTGCTTGCTTAGACAGGTACAGGGGTTGTTCATCGGTAGTTCGTCGCATCTCTGAGCACCCCAGCACTGCTTGTTTCTTTCAAGGCCCCCAAGGTGTGACCTGCATTCAGCCCCAGCCTCGGAACCCTGGGGACGCTTTGGTATAAGTCAGCGGCGCACATGGTTAGCGCCTTGTTCTATTTATGGCGAGTTAACTAGCCTAGCAAGCCTAGCTCATTGTATATATATAATGCTGCGCTAGTCGCTGGTGTGACGGCAGAGGCTTTTTCCTCTTCGGGGCAGCCTTCTGTGTCGATCGCCCGCGAGCCTTGCATACTGTCCGCCGAAAGCCGATAGTGGACGTTGTACTAAGTCATGGTCTGGAATCCTTCGCTGATCGGTAGTACTAGCATCTATCTACCTGACGATCTCGTCTGATTTTCATCAACACAAGAGCATTCATACTGCATAGGGAATTCTCAGAAACCTTGCATCATGTACACATGCTTTCGGATAGCCCCTTTTGCATAATGCACTAGCCAACACATTCACTAACCAAGGACCACCAGCTTGAGAAATTCACATTAGAGGACATCGCGTATCTATTCGCCATATCTAGCTTGCTGGCCTGCCTTCTGACGACAAAGTAGAGGACGTAGCCCTTGCGTCTTGCGGTCCCAGCCCAATGGTATGTAACGATAAAAAGGAGTATCTAACGCCTCGCCCTCTGGCCCTTGAACCTATGTTAACCAACATTCGCTTTTTTTGCTGTGCCGCCTTATTTGCAATGTATGTCCATTTCCCCCAATGTGAAAACCCATGGCAAATACATTCGCTTTCCCTCGCGCCAGATGCCCAAACAAGTGATGATTATCGAGCCTAAGCCAGAGTATGTCCTTCATTATTTAGCCGTAAAAGCGTGCCCTGTATGGTGTGCATAAACCCTTGACCTCATGCCTGAAACCCCAAAACAGTTGGTAGAACCGAAAATGCAAACACACCGCTACCAGTCGTAATGCACCACGCAGAGGCTGTGGCCCCGTCCAGAAGTTATCAAGGCAACCTAGCTACCTCTCAATGAGCGTTGAGAGTACCGCTTGACGCAGGATTTTGGCAGTGTTGATAGGATCGACGTGGCGCCAAATTGAATAAGTGAGTGAATATAAAGGCGCGGCGACAAGACCGAGAGAGAGATATCAAAGTTAATAAGACAGGCGGCATGCAGTTGGAACAGAAACCCTTGTTAAGGAAAGAAGTCGACATCAGCTAGTGCTCGGTTTCATCAGCCTCAACCACATGGGGTTGGCCACCGATCTGGGTGATGGCGTCTGTCTTCCCATTTTCGACGATGGCATCATCTCCGAGATTGGTACTCGGTGGGCTGGAACTCTCAGGGCTGCCATTTTCTGTTGTGAGGGCAGGGGTGGGTGCGGACGAGTTGACATCAATCTGCAAACCGCGAGTTGCAGCGGCGGCGGGTGTCTTCGAGGCGGTCTGACTGCTTGCGCTTGACTTGGGCTCGTAATTCCCTAGGAGGCGCTCAATTGCAGCCATCTGGCGACCGCTTACCGTCGACTGTCTCAGAATGGCGAATCGCTGTTGGACTTCGATCAGTAGGTCGTCCCTGTCCTGGGCATCAAGTCGCCCAACAACTTTCTCTAATTTGATTGTCAGCTCTCGGGCAAACATAAATGATATAGCGAATAACTCACGTAACACGTAGTTGCCGTACTGGTCGATCATCACCCTGTCAAGTGGATGATTGCCCTTCGCGTCCGCGGTCACAAGCTTGGTCTTGATGATCTTGCGCTCCTCGTCCGTGCCAAACTCGACGCATTTCTCGACAACATTGGACGCGAACTTGTGAATCGAGTATTCGATAAGTTGATCAATGACGAGAGAAATTGTCCTCGCGCGATCCTTGTCCGATCCATGCTGAACAATGTGTTGAGCTACATAGTTGCCGTATTGATCTGTAATGAGCTGAGGAGCACACGCATGAACCTCATCCATGAGGTCGCGCCGCTCCTCTTCAGTGCCCTGCTCAAGCATGCGCTGAACTACACGGCATCCGTAGTTGTGCGCAGCCAGGTTGTTAATCTGGCCACGGAAAGCCGTCATCATGAAGGGCACACAGATCCGTGGAACAAGGGAGATGATCTTTTGAATGACATGGTTACCATTCTGGTCCTTGACGATGCGCAAAATGTCAGGCTTCAGCTCCTCGACAATCTCTTCTTGTTGGTCAACAAGAACATGCTCCAATGCCTTTTATCACATTAGCGACAGCTCAAGGAGAGGAGCAGCGTTGTCAATGGCTCACCTTCTGAACGACCCGACAAGCATACATCTGAGTCGACAGCTCGGCAACTTTGCCCTTCATCTGTCTAGCGAGGATGGTCTTTTGTACTTGGCTGCCATGCTCGAAGAACTTCTGGATCACATAATTTCCGAAAACGTCCTTCATCAGCTGCAAAGCGTTGCGTTGGATCTCTTGGAAGACTTGATCCTTCTCGTCGCTGTTGGCATTTTGCAGCTTTTCTTGGATGAAGCGAGAGCCATGTTGGTCCCCGCTAAACTCTACAACATAGCTGTAGATGTCCTAGGCTCAAAGGTTAATCAAATGAAGGCTGGCGAGCTTGAAGACGAAATAGACTTACCTTGAGCTCCCAACGCTTGCTTGATCTGTTACTGTTCCTGAACTCCTCCAGCTGTTGGCTTCTGACCCCTTTCCCAGGGTCCTGGTCTCGGCTGGGCCGCTGTGGGGGGTTAAGAGGAGCGATGTACTGGTTGACCATTGGATGGTAGGAGGAGATGGGCATCTGACCGCGGAATCCAGCGTTCTGGCCGTACAAGTCGTAGGGAGTGAGTGATGGGTTGAACTGGCCGCCAAAGTTGTTGCCATAGTACGGGGCGTTTGGGTAGAACCCAGAATTCGGGGGAAACTGCGAGGCAATTTGCTGTCGCTCGAATTCTTGAGGCATGGCATGATTGCGAGAGATGGGCCGGCTGCCAGACCACGAGTCCGGTCGCGATCCTGAGCCCGGGGTAAATCGAGGGCTGTTTAGACTGGCGCGATGAAAACTTGCACTGCTGGGAGAGCCGCGCTCAATGGAGTTTCTCTTGGAATCCACGTAAGAAGCAGCAACAGCATCGACGTAGCTATCATTCTGAGAGTAGCCTTGGCCAAAACCACGCCCCGTACTTGGCAGGTCGCCGTTCCATGCTTGCGACGACGGGTTAAATTGGAATGCCTGGCTCTGGGGATTGAGATACCCGTTGGCAGCAAGTCCATTGGCGTCGACATCAGGATTATCACGAAGTCCCAGTGAATTGCCCAAGATACCCGACAGCTCCTGGTCAATACCCGGGTTCACGGACGCCAAACCCCTAGTTGGACCGCCATTGGACGGATAGGACAGAGAGTGGTGTTGAACGGAAGGGCGCGACACAGAACCTCGCGGGTTGCCAGGTAAGAGCGACTCGAAAGAGTTCTGTGAAAGGTCCTGGTTCAGCGGATCGGCACGTGACGTTGGGATCATGTTGTTGTTGCGCATCTGGCCCAGGGTGGGAAATCCTGGGTCCTGGACCTGTGAACCTCTCTTGAAAGGAGTAGGGTTAGCGAAAGAATACTTGGCCATGGGCGAAAAGGTATTCTCAGGTTCCTCGTTCACCATGCCACCAAAGACGGGAGTAAATTTATCCATCGTGCCATGGCCCTTTGTTCGGCTCGAGAAGGTGTTCTCATTCTGTCCTACTCGGGATTGGAAGTATTGTGACTCCTGCATGGCGCCGTGCTGGGCAAGGCTGCTATCCCGGATTTGGCCCGGTGATGTGCTGCCAGACGCTGGCCGACCTTGGACAGGGTTCTCCTGAGTGCTCCAGATGCCATTTCGGGTACCCCAGGTGGGCGTCTCGGCCTCAGACTGGTGGTTTAGTTGTGCTGATCCTGAAGGGGCTGTAGGTGAAGTGTCGTCGGATCCTAGATCGCAATCAGTATCCATACGAGATGATCTGGGGGCAGCATGACAACGTACCCCGAGATCCCGGGGGGTCTCTTTGTGAGAGACCGCCTCCAATGACGCTTTTGTTATTACCATTATTTCCCCAAATGCCCTCTGATTTCCAGAGAGAGCCTCTAAACGGCGCCGCCATGCTCTGATTCGGCTTCTCAGCCAAGGAGGGTGTTGGTAGTCCGTAACTCGAGAAGCGACCTTGGGCCTGTATAATTCCGTGTCAGTCCTATCGTGAATGAAATGCGACGTGGAATAAAGAGGAGAGGCCTATGAGCATATCCGGCAGTTTGCACAGTTGTCCCGGGAGAGACAACCCAGCACAAGCGACGTCAGATGTCCATGATCTAGCTGAACAGGGACTACCCATCTCGTTGCAAGTTCACCAGAATCAAGAGTAGACATCCACGCTAGCCACTGCACAGGTCTCCCACCTTGGACGGAATGGCGGCTACCATGATGGTGGTGCTTGGCCCATCGCTGTGCTTGCGCCTCCAGTAGCCCGTCTTCGTTGCCTTTTGCCCTCCACGGACGCACTGCCACCAACGAAACGGGGGAAATACTCACAGCAGTCGTCATAATGGCAGCTCCCTATGTGAGCGCCTTGTCGAGCGTCAAAGTCTAGGTATATAGAGCAGGCTGCGCGCGGGGTGCGGCGGATTGGCGTGTGCCGACTCTTGTCTCGTCGATGCGGTGGCAAGCACAAGACCGAGTGCTGCAGAAAGAGCGCTGGCTCGGGCGCAAACGAGGAGAATCTACGGTGATTCTATTATATACTCTGGGTTCTATGCGACGATTGTTCGGGGAAGTGAAGAAGCTGTAAAGAGGCAGATGTGTCAGCAGAGCATTGTTGCGCCTGGGTGTGTGTGCGGGTGTGGAAAAAGTTGTGAGCAGTCAAGGCTGACAGGCGTCCGGTCGAGGGTTCGGTCTGCGGACAAGACAATAGAAGGGGGTGGGAAGAAAAAAGCAAATAAGACAGAGCGACATACCAATGCCGTGCCGATGAATAACTGGTCTAAACGAAAAGCCGTGGAAATGGCGTTACGCAAGGAGGGAACAATCAACTAGCGATTCAACTGGCGATATGGCGACGTCCTCGGTATCGTACCGAAACGCCAACTGTAGGTCAGACGCCGTATGTCGTGTATTGTAGTGTAGTGTAGTGTCTTGTATCGTGTCGTATCGTACCGGACCGTATCGTAAGCGCAAGGCGGACGCGGTCGCGAGATGGGTCAATGTGCGATTAATAGAGAGGGAGAAGTGTCGCTATGTCGAATCGTGGTGCAAGCCCAGGCGCAAACAAGAGACCAGGCGGCAGCGAAGGAGTGTGTCGCAATGAGTGACGTGCTGGCAAGGCTCGATACTGCATGCAGGCCGGTCAGGATGCTATGCCGGGCGACGGGATATGTGTGTGCGGAACAGACTGGTTCGGTGCAAGGCAAGGCAACCAGCACAAGGCGGAGTAAGACCTGCTCAAGGGAAAGGGAAAGGGGGGTGGAAGAAGGCTCGCGACGAAGCAAGGCGCGCGGGAGACGGTCGAGAAAGGAAGAAGGGCGCACCGAATAGAAGGGGACGAAGTTATGTACGAGCCCTGAGAATGACGAAAGACGGGACGGGGAGAGGTGATGTGAGAGGCAGCGCCAGCACGACAAGGCAGGCGAGAGAGGGACCGTGGACGCAGGACGTTTGCGGGTCGGCTGCTAGTGACGAGGTAGCGCAGCGCAGTCCCTTTTAGTCTCGTTCGGATTTCTGGCCCTCCAGTTGGGCGGCAGGTAATGGTACAGGTCGTCGTCGATGGGCCTCCTCTGGGGCTCCTGTTTCGTGGTATGCTGGGTCTGGAGGACGGGCAGCCGGTGTGGGTTTGGTTTGGCAATGGTCAGGTTTGGGTATGGTATGTGGCAGTAAGTTAGTGCCCGCCGGTGGATGGGCTGGGCTGCCTAGGTACGGGTAGGATGGAAACAGTCGCGGCACAGGTACAGGTACAGGTACAGGTACCCCTGCCTGGACGTTGGTTTGGGTACTTGGAGAGAGGAGCTGCTGTCTGGCTGTCTCTCCCTCTCTGTCGGCCAGCCGTGTGCACAAGTCGCTCTACGTCGAGAAAAAGAAGAAGGTCAGTCGGTTTCCCCCATGTGTGACGCCTTGCCTATATGTAGGCGCTTCAATTCGTTTGTCTGCAGTGGAGGGGGAAATAACTGCTGGCAACCTGGGACGAAAACGTCTTTGGCCCTGCGTCTCGGCCGCAAACTTTCTGGCCCCAGCCCAGATCACGGGGGGAGAGAAGGAGAGGGCAAGAAAGAGAGTGCAGGGGTGGTGCAGTGCAGCGACCGCCCCGGCATCTGGATTGCATGCAGTTACTTTGAACTTGCTCAATCAGAGCCCCATGTACCCGGGCAGCTGGGGTTTTGCCCAGCCAAGCTGGGGCGCGCGCATTGCACCGCTCCAGCTCCGGGGAATTTTTTTTAATTCTTATTCTTGCTCTCAAGCCTTTGTCTGGGGGACGCCATTGGAATGGGGGGAGAGGGGGGCTCGTGATAACAACTATTGAGCAAATAATCGAGAAACCACTCACACTGTCAGCAACTCTTCCTTCCGCTAGCTTGAGTTGCTTGATCGCTTGCTTGCCTCGCTTTTTGCTTTGCCTTGTCCGCACTGGCTGGGCACCTGGCTTGCGACAGATTCCCCTCTGTTCTTCTGATTTTCCGAATGAACGCCGCTAGGGGCACTGTCTCGCCTGTCAACTGAATTTTCGAAACTCAAACGAATGCAAGCAGCCTCTGGAGGCTAGCCTAGCGCCAGACTCCAGACTTAGCAGCAGCCCCCGGCTCAGGGATCGTGGACTAAAACCCGTCGTCGGCGGGCGGATCTCTCTCCTGTGAGCTTGTTCTAACGGGGCCAAGGCCGATTGGGGGTTTTCAGGACCGCGCTACGCCTGGGAGTGGGTACGTGCCGCAAGTCCTGGGAGACGGACCCCGTTCCAAAAGGTAATGGATACGTAGCAAACTAGTAGTCGCCGTCAGTCGAGAAGGGACTTCGACGGCCAGCGGCCTGCGGAGAAAGAGTCCTGCAGCTCGGTGAACGGCACTTTGCGCAGATACCTTTCGATGCGTGCCCGTCAAAAGGCTGGAGGCGTCTGGGGGCCGTCAAAAACCCTGGGGTTCTGGTGTCAGGGGTTTTCGTCCGTGCTCTTCCGAGGGGGATCGACACAAGAGGCACCTGGGCAGATGTTCGAGGTGCTCAGTGTGCTCCGTAGAAACTGTGGCACCTTTCTTTTGTGGCGCCCCAGAGGTCGCGCGGCCACTAACCAGAGCCGAGGATACGGTGATAAGGCGACCTGCTTTTTTCTTCTCTTCTCCCTCCACCTGCTAGTTGTGTCGATGTCTTGGTTTGTTGAAGCAGGACTCGATAACCCCAAGTCTTGCAGCATGTACGTGCACAGGGGCTCGACGAATGAAGCCTGGCGTCAGTTGATCAGCCAAGGATATGCAAATGCACGCTTGGGACAGCGATGCAGTGCCGGCTTCCCTGCCGGAGAGCGTCGTTGTGTTCTTGTAGCGTACTCCCTCGTGAGCTGAAGTTGGGGGCGTTCGAGGGTTTCCAATGCAGAGTAATCCGGCCGTTGGTTTTGGGGTCCGAAGCGCAGGTACCAACAGCAAATCAAGCTGCTCTGGCCGGTGATATGCTTTCCTTATCGTACCGTTACGTTGGGGCTATGCCGGGGCTGTTGGTTGGTCTGCTATCCTACAGAATGTCCTGCGTATGTGCTTCGCCTTGCGATCGGCGGGGTTTGTTGGTAATTATAGTGCTTACTCCTCCGGGTTCGATCTTGAGCAACAACAGCCGTTATGTTCGACGGCTCGGCACGCTCGCATCGGTCTAAGGAGAGACGATAGGAACACAGATATCAGACGAGGTGTGGAAAGCGAGAAACGATATGTATGAATAGGAAACAGGAGCGAATGTACAACTGTTCGACGAAGGGGCTCAAATATACTAGCTTGAATATATGTCCAGCCGTAGTCCCGAGCTTCTCCCTACTGGCGAAGGGCAGGATGAGCGTCCCTATATAAGCTAGCAAGAACTAGTAGAGAAGACAAATTGTCAGAGGGATAGGAGAGATGACGAGGTGATATACCACGCATGCCACTACGCCGCAGTCTCAGCAATTGCGGCACGAGGAGACAGAGATATGTAACACATCTCCCGAGCTGTAGCGCCTCCGACGTCGAAGTGACATCTGGAGCTAGCAACGCCAAATGCCTCGAACAAAAATGAAATGGGGTGACAGCACCGTTTTAGGATACGCCGCATTGTTACTTTCGTACGAAATGTAGGCAGGTCATCGATATGGGCTGCCCTCACTCTGAACAGGTAACATGTCCAACCAATCATAAATGTATAGTACAACTCGCTGGTTACGATGCTTCCTCAGACCGGCACAGGGGTTCACTGCATACATATGTGCAAAGAAATGCGTACAAAATCCGAACCTGGCACGAAGCTATCCTGTTTTCTCTGTTTCGTGCCGTTCGGCATGTGCACAGGAGAGGACAACATCAAAGTGATCCATTGCGGACAGCACCGCCCAACCGAGGAATGTAAGTCAATTTCCCCGGTTGTGGTTCTGCTCGGTCTGAAACACGGAACACAAGTCAGGGTTGACGGCCTGGGCCCCTTGCTGCTGATCCCGCTTCAAATAACTCCCTGTCAAGCCTGTCACTCATTGCCGATACCGCCGCAAAAAAGCACACATATTGGCTGGCATGTTTCTTCCGCTGCCCAGAGTTGCTAGTTACGATCTACTTCACCTACGTACTTCGAGTGACACAGCAGTAGAAGCTCGCCTATATGTGAGTAATCGTTGGTTGAACCGCCAGGCCGGTGAGGCAACCTTGGTGTCCCTTCTTGTTTCGGACAATGCTCACTCCCACTGGGTATACGCCGTTCAAGGCTTGTATGCATCCTCCTCATGATGTGTCACATTCGGTTCGCCATTCGGCGAAACAACGGTACTCTACTACATAGTCTGAACATCCCAAGGTCTTGACAGCGCTGGTGCTAGCCGGTAGATAGTGACCTTGCAGGGGGATGTTAGTTAACTATTGTGAGAGACGCAACAGCGGTGTGGACTGAGCTGGCGGATGGATCGCATGTTTGTCTAGCTGTTGGAATGAAAAGGTGTTGGAAGATCGACCCATCGTGGTGTTCATTCCAGATGTCCGCGTAACAAGATCGAAACCTCCATGCCGAGGAACGGCTCGCAATGTGCTTAGCTCTCAGGAATTCTGTCCAAGCTGGCACGGCCTAGCAAACAGGCGTAGATAACAGCCGCGAAGATCTTATCTTATTAGGACGTTCTTCGGACTAAGCGCCATCAAAGACACATTTGTCCTGACTCAACATTGCTTTCACAAGGGCTTCCTAAGTCTCACCCGTCGACCCTACTTCAGCCACAGATAGGATGTGATGTTGAAGATAATGAGACCATACTGCCGCTGACCTAGTTGACGGTGGGCATTGGCACCGGGACATGAGCCTCATACCATCTGAAGGATTTGTGTAGTCGGCCGGCGAGTTGGTCCTGGTCGTCCTGATCACCACGTCAGTTGCTCAGCATCTACAGTAGATGCAAACCAAGTGCACCCAAAATGCTGATTGCCTCGCCCGGCCTGCTTCGGCCGATATGGGATACTGTTGCCAGCAAAGTTCATGATTCGCCCTTGTTCTGTAGAAACACCCCACAAAAGCCAGTACAGGTGTCGACCTCATGTCCCACTGGCGAGATCATTGGATCGATCACGACCGAAGGATTCGAAAAGCAGAGTGCGATGTCTCGGCTGAGCGCGAGCATGATGCAGGCGGCCTTCTCCCAGCTGCCGCCCTTTGTATTGTGAACATGGCGACGAGTACTCCGAGTAACTACTGCGAAGCAGCCAATCGCTGACCGGCTCAACGGATCATGCTAGTGCACCGTTACGACTGCCCCGACATGACGGGCGGGCTTGCAGCGTCCGTTGCATAGTTACTTTGCCAACAGTAGTCTTTGGGAGCGCGTCGATGGACAGAACCTGATCAACCGTGGTCCCGGGGAGGGCAAGTGTGAGTCTATCTAGACGCCAGCCCATGCAAAGACGGGAAATGGACAGTTGATACGTTCTGGAACTATTCCATCACGCACGCACTGATCACACATTTGGTGGTAACTAACGCTGTTAACTAACGCGAGTCTCCACTCGGCCTCGCGTGCAGTCAGGGGACTCTCGATTCGATAGTTGCCGAGAGGGATGTCGTGATCTTGATAACCGTGCAGGAAAAAAAGTCAAGATTCGTCCTCCTTTTGTCGTTGTTGATCCTGAGCTAGACGTCTTGGAAGCAACCCGAGCTCAGGGCTATTTGGGGAGCTCTGGCCATTACGCGGCCTTGGCCCCCATGTTTTCCTGGAGCCGTTTCTTGTGGTCAGATTAGCCCCACTGTTCTGCTGGCCGGCGCGGCGCTCATTGGCGCAGAGGGAGATTGGCCGCCTCTGTAGCCCGGCGTTTCGATCGCAGGTCGGGCGAATCAGCGGGCGGCGCCCCTGGTCGTCTTTGCCCGAAGCGGTTGTCTGGCCCTTGGCGGCCCTGGTCCCCTGCGTCCATGACCCCTGATGCTGATGAACGCTCGCTTCCCGGGGTGTGATAGCGTAGGATGGATCCTAATCTGCCAAATTGGAGAGGACCGTTTAGCGGTTCCTGGCGTGCCTGGCGCGCAATCACATCCAATGTCACCTTGGGGGACCATGGACCTTGGCCAGGCGGTGCAAGCCCCAGTTGGCCCAGTTTGGCGCTGCGGGCCAGCGGTTGGGCGGGCCTGGCGGTGGGCTCTGATCTCCTCTTGTAGTCGTCCTCCTCCGCCCTTTCCTCCCTCCGTCCCGTCTTCGTCTTCACGATTGATCCTCATCGTCGTTGCTGCCGTCGTCGTTGGTTTTGCACAGGTCCATTCGTTTGGCTCGAGGTCACTCATTCCCTCCCCATTCGCTCTTTACCACCCGCCCAGGATTCAACTTCATTCTTTCAGTTGTTTCCGTCCAGTCTTTATACCCTAATAGTCGCCGATCGGAACGCACATTGGTCTTGGATTAATCCGCGTGGTTCGACACTATCCACACCGACGGTAAGTTTGTTCTTGTCTTGGATGTGATGGTGAAAGAAGATTCAGCCAGATCAGCCACCAAGGACCAGTCCTTGGGGGCACGGTCTGTGCTGGTGCTGGATTCCCTCTCTCACCCGGCTGTCAATGATACTCGAGACCAAGACAGTGCTAACAATAGTCTTCGATTAGACAAGACATTCTTTAAACCGCCCGATTAGGAAGAAAGAAGAAGAAGAAAAAACTCAACGACTCCTTGACGCAGAAATCTCAACCGGACCATATCGTCAACAATCAACATGTCTCCCATCAGCAATATCATGGCCCGCGGCAACTCGGTTCTCGGCCGTCGCGAGCTCGGCGATTCGGACACCTTCATGAATCTGATGATTACCTTCCTTGGCCTCGCTTTCATTGCCCTTGTTCTGACCGCCCTACTCGTGGTGCTGCGGAGGCATAGGCGCCGACAGGCGATGGGTGACGACACACTCCCTCACTACAACGACATCAAGCATGACTACAACGGACAACACCACAACAACACCCGCCGCTTGACGATACAGACCGCAGACGGCCGCTCTAGCATTGTTGTCGTCAACGGCGGCGGCCGCCCCATGTTGGCCGACCCCAACTCGCCTCCTCACTCCCCCACCAACATTCCCGAGATCCACATCACCTTCCCCGACGAGCACGACGAATATGGTCGCAAGCAAGACGGACGTGTTATGGTTGTGCGCGTGGGTGATGCCACCGTCGGAATGGAGCCCGTCCGGGAAGAGCAGCTGCCCGCTTACGAGAAGGAGAGCAGCCACGGCTTCTACTCGATCGACATGGACCACATTGGTGGCCTGAAGGAGAAGGACCGCTCGCAGTTCCACTAAGTGCGAGGCATATTTCGGCCGGCAACCAGCGACGGACTCGCCCTTCCCCTTGTCAGCCTAAGCATTGGGTGCGCCCTGCCCAGGACGACCTGTGCTTCGACTTTATATATACGAACCCGGTGCGAGTCCTGGACGAGCACTTTACATGCATGATTCACGGAGAACCCCCATACAATTTCGGCAGCGCTTGATTTTCGGGCTAATATTCTTAATCGCCTCTGGAACCAGGCGCTACTTTTCATGAGAGCAGGTTCACCCTGGCCTGGCGTGCTGTCACGGTCCATTGGTGCTCTCGGACTTTGGATATACAAACAGGCTCACGTACATTCCACCAGCCCTCCCCATGTCGGCAATGTACATATACAACGCGACTGGGAGCGGCCCCACGACAAGGACATTGGATGCATCTTGTATATCTGTGCTGTATTGATAATGTTATTAAATAAAGAAAAGAAACCATACAAAACCCCACCACCCAGGCTTGCTTTGTGTGTACTGTGTGGCGAACGAAATTCGGCTCTTTAGTCGCCCTGGTTTTAACTCTAGAATCTATTCAAGTATCAACCTAATTCTCTTATAGGCTACAATCACTGGTTCCGTTGTATGTTGCCGAGATTGCCCCCTCCCTACTGAAGGGATATCCTCGTGATGTATTGTACAAGCTTTCTCAAGTGCTGCTTCTTCACTTAATCGCCAGCACACGTAGCATTGTGGCATCCCTAAGATCACTCTACATAACCAGCTTTTAGCGGACATATCCCGTAGACATCACAACTACGTTCGCTCAAGCGAAAATCCGTTCCCAAATGCCTGTGCTTTGGAAGTGACCAAGACTTGATGATCAATGGTTGTTGGGACAGACCACTGCGGGTTTCCAGCCGAACCAAGACACCACGTGCGTCTCATTAAGCAGAAAAAATCTGGTGGCTGGGTCCCGTTCCCCCTTTACATCGCTATATGCAGGAGAAAGAGAAATCTGAAAACATACTGGTCCAAGCTCAGAGACAGGGCTTGCTCGTTCGAAATCACGGTCTATTCGCTGGCTACTGGTATCTTGCGGGCATAAAACGAGAAAAATCCTTCTGCAGTGCTTCGTCGCATTACACTATCCGCGCCGGGGTGAAATCATGGATGGATGATTGCGACCCCGTTTCGCTCCTTTGCTCCTCTGCCATCCAATTGCTTTTTTCCTCATGACCCTCAATCCTCGAAGGGGTTACCCCTCGGTCTCTCCCGCCTGTCAAAAGGTTGACATATGTCAAGTCGCCCTGACTTCCTCGGTGACTGTACGACGTGTCCGTGTCCTGATCGGTCGACTTATTTCTTTTGTGGCTGGCTCCCACCACTGGTAGACGTCCGTATCCACCCTTGGTCCCCCCATAAATCCATTAGAGGCCATCAACACAGGCTATCGGCGGGAGAGACTCCGAGCGCCTGTTGAACATGCCAACGTATTAGGCATCCAACACTCAATCCTTTCCGACATTTGATGTAAGATCGAGGGACGGCGCTCCAGCTTGGTAAATGGTAGCCTTGGGCCCGTCTTCGCCACCGTCATTACCGCTCTGCGCCCCTGCTTACACAAATCACGTCGACAGCCCCAAGTCCTTTATATCACGGTCCGCTTTAGAAGGTGAAAGGTCCGGTGATCAGAGGTGGCGAGAGGGTGTGGCGTGCCAAACATCCCAACATACCACTGCTGCCCATTTTCCATTCCGCCCCTATTATTCGTTTCATCGGGTTGGTGGCGCGTAGTGAACGAAGCTTGGCGGCTGTATCGAAATTCTTGCAATTTTAGTATTAACATTGTTTAGGGTAACTGTCAACTGTAGCCGTGAGGGTCGCGTTGCCCATGCTGTAACCAGGGACCCTGGGTATGTTCGTTCTGAAAATTGTACGGAGGGCCGTACGACTCGTAGACATTGTGTCCCGGCACCATCGGGGTCTGCATGCTGGGCTGTGGTGTGCTCTCGCCGACAGGATAGTGATTCATCGTCATCGATTGGGGCATCGCGGCATCTGTGAACACGGTTGGCCTGATGGACGTGTCGAAAATGGGCCCCATGCTGAGTGCGAAGGTCGAGTGGGTCGGGACTGGTGTCGGGCCGTTGATCGATGAGTTGGGCGGGATGTAAGACGGCTGGTGGTTGCTAGCAGTTGGTGCTGCGAAAGGACCTGTCGGAGACGATGCCCGGGCCTGCTGCAAACAGTACGGCATCACTGATGGTGCCTCCGCAACTTGCATGTTCGGTACCACGCCGCTGTACATCGGCAGCTTTTCGTACGGAGAAGAGACCGACTTCTTCCTCAAGAATCGATCTGATATCGAGGCCGAGTCTGCAAAGCTACTGGGAGAGACCTCTGCGTCAAGCTGTGAATCTGGCAGTATGTCATTCGGGCCTGGTAGAGTGGGACTCGGTGTCCCATTTCGGTCCTCTGACTTGACAGCTCCAATTCGGTCAACATTGCCAGACTGGATATCGAACTCTTTTAACTTTTCGTGTATAACTTGGTTCTGAACGACTCGATTAGCTTCGGGGATAGATGGCAGTATCACGCGTTAGCTTACATAATGTTCAACCCTCGGTAAGAACTTGACGAGGTCATCGACAAGCTTAACAATCGTCGAGGTAAGTGACGCTAGTAATGTGTCATCGATTGGCTTCGAGTAGCACTGTTACAAGCAACGTTAGTGAACCCTAGAAGGTAGAAATTGGGTGTTCCCATTGGGCTATAATATACCATTTGAGCACTGGTGTTGCCACGAAGGTCCTCGTATAGCCTGTGCTTTCTCGCAACGAGAAGAGCATCGACAACATCGACAGCGCATGCCCCAACCATCCAGTCGACTGTAACCAGGCCCTGTGCTATTGAGGTTTTCGGGCCCTTCTTGATATTATGCAGGCAATAGTCCCAAGTTTGGGCCAGACAGATAGCGTAAGCAATAGCCTGCTGTTGACAGCGAAAGAGGAATGGTTGGTGTGAACGTAAGAAGAATTCCCAAGGGATGCCGCTGGCTGAGTCGCGCATAGATTGTTCTTTGAGAGTCTGTAAGGAAAAGGAGTAAAGCTCGATATGCGTTTGGCAAAACCAGGTATGCAGCATTGTGTAACTAGCGCGATCTGGTCGCAGAAGATGAGCATCTACATTTGCCACGGACAATCTGAGGTTTTCTGGAAGAGAATCAGAGAATCGATGCAATGCAATCTGGAATTGATTCACGTGTTCCATGAACTGTTCCGGCCTCATGGCTTCTGGCCCGGCATTCTGGGAGGAGTCGGTAAAACGTTTGGTAGTCCTAACGATATAGTCAGCATTAACAGGCTCGGGTCGCCTCCTCCAACCGCCTTCCAAGTACGAACCTAAGGACCTGGCTTCGAATCGTGAGCAGCCTTACGTGGCAAGCGTCGAGGCTGTAGTCGCCGAGGCTAGACGGAATTGACGGGTTGCGATCAAGCGTCTCCATGGTCGAGGGCAAATCGTCTCTGAATACCTGGTCGGAGCAGGGTAATCTGATATGTATCGAGTTGGACGGGAGGAGAAGATGCTCATCGTGCCCGCCCGACAGGAAATGGTCGATGATATAAATCTGCCATACACCGCGCCTTTGGATCTCTCTTTCCGAAGGAGCCACCTGAACAGACCTGTGGTCCGGCTCGTAGTTGAGCTGCAGGCATTTGATCAACCTGCCGGCTGTGGCGGTCCACATCCACACTTTGCTCAGGGGGCCAGACATCCAGTTGTAGACGGTGGCCAGTACGTGGAAAACGAGTTGTTCTTGGTCCATGAAGGCGAAATTGCGGAGCGCATCGTGTTCCAGCCGTTCATTGCACCGAACCGCGAATTCGCGCCCAGCCGGACCTGGGGACACAAAGTCGGCTGTTATAGAGCAGATGCCTGCTGCCAGAGCAGGTGAGAGCTTGTCTTCATCAATCAGCCGGTAGATAGTGCCTGGATGCAAGAATCCCATGCAGGGCATGTGGAAAAGGTGGTCAAAGTAGATATTGGCATGCTTCAAAACGACCTCTCTTCTGAGCAGATGATCCCTGAGGCCGGTCAGATTGAGGCGTCAGGAAACGAAGATCACGACTTACTGGACCAGAGAACCGGGAAGAAAGACTCGCTCCAATGATGGAGTAGGCGTTTCCAATTCGCTGCTGCTCCTACTCTCTTGCGCGATGCGCCCATTTGATGTGGTCGTCACGACCTGTGCCACACGCTTGCTCAAGGCGCATGATTGCCCAGGCAAATTTGCGAATTTCCTCTTTGACGGCGCGTACTCACACGGAAGATCGTTGGACTGGCATCTTTGACACCTGGGCAAGTCGCCGCTACATTTGGTCTTGTGAGTGTGACATTGCTGGCATGCTGTGGGTCCACCGAATAAGAATTGAGTAGCACGATTGAGAAGAACATGGCAAGACTCACCTCTCTGTGCGCGTTTTCGAATAGTCCCGGCTTCTGTGACTATACCATTGGGTGTGGTCCTGGCCACCTTGTCTGTATGATTGGAAGTCAGCAGGGTGAGAGACAGCGTGGTTCATTGTGACATTACGTACCATGCGGCTGTGAGCCATTGGCGTTTTGCGTGAAACTGCAGTCGAGCTTGAGCCGCGAGCAGTTATCACAAGGGTCATCGCTATATTTGCCGCTGCATTTCACCTGTCGCTATAGCATTAGTCTGAGCATCCCGCGACACGGTTTGAGGTCTGCTTGCCTTCCTCAGTTTGCACGTCACGCAGCACTCGTTTGGGTTGTTACGCCGTCTCTTGGTGCTAGCGGTAGTCGAGGACGAAGGAGAGGGGGTGGCCGCAGCAGACATCTCAGCGGCTATGTCGCTGGAGCTGTGCGTTTTGGATCTCTTCATGCTTGGTGTTCTTCAGCGGCGTCAGATTATCGCACATGGTTCCTGCGCATCGCATCTTGCCTCCAGGCCCTGGCAGTCTCGTACGAAAGGACTCAGCCGAGACACAGACGCAGATACGAAAGCGAGGAACTGGTTATCGCTCTGCGAGAGGACCGCGGCGGACGTGGGCACATCCTGGGTTAGTACCTGGTCATTTTGGATCCTAGCGGAAATGGGACATGATGAGCGCTCGCGCAGCCTGCTTGCAGCGACCAGGGGCAGCCTTTAGGCCCGTCATGATTGCACGCCGTTGGGATGAAACCCCACGAGATATCCACAACCCGAGGTCGGCCGACATTGTAGCGGTTTGGGCCTTTCCCTTTTCCTCGAGCGGCAGATACAAGCCACGCTATGCAATCACACGCCTTAAGTTTTCTTGGCCGGGGTGCCGTCGCTGGATGATGCCAGTTCCCCAGGGGTGACTTGACTCGCGGCCCTGATTTCTCACGTAGTCTCGGTAGAGCTGGTCTAGTTCATCCAAAATAACTCCTTCCCACAAGAGAGGACGCGTCCAGAAAAGTGCTGCGCAACACCCAGCAGACCCAGTAGCGTCCTGACGACTTTTTAGGCCCGATTGTACCTCTCTGCATGTGATCTGCCTTACTAAAGTATGCAAAGCGCAAGTCGCAAGCATCTACTCAAGCAGTTAGGAGGCAGCTTAGTGGACAGCCACAAATCTTCCTCAGTTGGTAACGGAAGACCATAATTGTGCATCCGGCTGCGATCATGACTCCTATGTCTGTGTTAAGGTTTCCAACGCGTTCCTGGGGGCCATGCAGCTTTATACATTCCTTGGGACGGGCCCTTGCATGCCGAGGTGACACCCGTAGTGCTTAGACGTCAAATCTCGACCCTATATAATTCTTCCGTGTCTGGATCTGGTACTCCGTGAACGGGATGGTCCATCACGAAGAGCGAGAACCAGACGCCATCCGGTTGTCGCTGGAGCTGATGCAGATTCATATTCCAAGCGGCCCCCACTTCTTCAGCGCTGGCTCAGGCTCTAATGCCACGTCAAGTCAATGGCCAGGACAGGGAAGCCTCCAGCTTCCTAGAAGGTGTTCAGAGCCTCCAAACACCCGACGGGACTTCTAAGGTCAGCTACTATTCATTAAGTACAGCCTCACTCATACGCTACCTCCCATGTGTGAGAACTCGTCATGAAGGAAACGCTCCTCAGTTGGCGTGGAAAAGGGGTCCAACCAAGACAGTGTCGTCGCAGGCAGTGATTTGCAACTGTGACCAGCTGAGACGCCAAGTGGACAGTCGCGGCCACCCCCACCTAAATCAGAAGCTCAGCTCAGATTCCACAGCACTGTAGGTAGTGAGTAGCAGTTCCAAAAAGCTCCAGCTTGCAGACAACGACGTGACGCTGCACAATTCAACAGCTGTTCCTGTTCTACACTCTCCTTGATCAGACTTTCCACTATGCTGTGGTGATTTCCTAGACTCGCTTTCACTTGATACCGGAGAAGCAGGTCAATGGCTACGACCTGTGCAGCGAACCCACGCGCCGTACACCTCATCCCTATCCACCATGCCGACTCGTGATCCTCGCCCGAAGGCCCCCCCTGCGGATTATAAGACCATCGCAGCTCAATACGCCAAGGCAAAGCGACTGAAAGAGATAGAAGCCGCCGGCAGGAAATCCGAAGTCCCTTCCCCCGACAAGGCGCAAGATGATACCGCCAAGAAGCAACGTGCTGCTTTCGAATCGCGCCGCAAGTCAGCATACGAGAAACGCTTCAGCTGGACCGTTGGGTTTTGGGTGTGGATGCTCTTTATACACATTATAGGAATATATCTCTTTACCAGTGGCTTCTTGTTGGCGCGACTGGTTCTGGAAGAGCAATCCGAATGTTCCAACCCACCCATCGAACCTTTGGCACAGTGGAATGGCCAGGGCAGCGTGGACGCGGGCTGCTGGCACCCAAAGTCATTCAAGAAAGCCGTAGTGGTCCTCATTGACGCTCTACGGTACGATTTCACGGTCCCCGTCGAGGACAGCAGCCAAGCCGAGGTCTATCACAATGCTTTCCCGTTCCTGTACGAGACATCGCTGAATTCGCCAACCAATGCTGTACTACTGCCGTTTATTGCGGATCCGCCAACCGCTACCCTGCAAAGGCTGAAGGGGCTGACGACAGGAACGTTACCTACGTTCATCGATCTTGGCAGCAGTTTCGGTGGAGAGGCTATAGAAGAGGACAACATTCTGAAGCAGCTCAAGGGCCTCGGGAAGCGGATTGTTCATCTTGGTGATGATACCTGGACTGCGCTCTTCCCGGGGTACTTCGAGCCCAATATCAGTAGAGCATACGACAGCTTCAATGTTTGGGACTTGCATACGGTGGACAATGGTGTGCTCGAGCACATATTTCCCCTGATGCAGCCGGGGAGGACCGGCGAGTGGGATCTTCTCATCGGCCATTTCCTCGGAGTTGATCACGCCGGACATCGGTACGGCCCCAGCCATCCGGCCATGGCTTCGAAGCTTCAGCAAATGGACAAGTTCGTCCGGGATTTGGTCCAGACTATCGACGACGACACCCTGCTAGTGGTCATGGGAGACCACGGAATGGATGGAAAAGGAGATCACGGCGGTGAGAGCGACGACGAGGTAGAAGCTGCTCTTTGGATGTACTCAAAGAAGCCCATATTTGGTCGGACGAAACCCGAATACAGGATACCGCCTGCGACTGCGAAGATACGGCCAGTGAACCAGATTGATCTAGTTCCCACGCTTTCTCTCCTTTTAGGCATCCCCATTCCCTACAACAACCTTGGCCAACCCATCGAAGAAGCTTTCGCTGGTCAAAAGGGCGATGGGTGGAGCAACCTGGCAGCCGTGTCCCGGATTGCCTCCGCCGGTATCAGGAGGTATCAAGCCTCTTATTTTGCCGCACGCGGCATTGAGCAGAGTTCTTTGCCCGGGTCTCCCGCTGATTTCTGGGAAAGAGCTAATGTTGCCGCTCAAAAGGCGACCAAGACCCAAGAAGGCACTTACACTGCATATACACAATACCAAGAAGAAACACTAAGGATCTGCAAGGATCTATGGGCGAGATTCAATGTCACAAGAATGGTTTTGGGTATCACAGTTATGGCCCTGGGCGTAATTGTGCTTCTCATTTACGTTTCGAGGGATGAAGATGACGACTTGGCGGTCCTTGACCCGGAACTTGACTTCGCCGAGAAAAGTCTGGAAATGCAGATGTCAACATCGACTGAGAGCCCTGGCTCTGATCAAGGGCTGAGCAAGAATCTCGTCAAGGCAGGAGCGCTAGGCGCAGTTGCTGGAACTGGTCTGGGTGGTGGCTATGTGCTGCTATCAGCTTCTCAAGATTGGCCACTCGCTGCTGCGGGCACTGCACTTGGAAGTTTGGTTGGGGCTGCCATCTCTCTCTTTGGATATGGGAAGAGCATAGCCAATCTTATTCCCCGTACCTTTTGGGGCTGGTTGTCTATCATTTTCACCCTTAGCCAATCTATAGGATTCGCCTCCAACTCCTACACCATCTGGGAAGATTCGATATCGCTCTTTTTCCTGTCCTCGTTCGGTGTTGCGGCTGCAATCGCAGCTCTCCGACGCCCTACAATCATGGACCGCTCCCTAGGAGTCTATCACTCGGTCTTGTTTGTTGTCCTTGGTCGGATAGCGTCGTTCTCAAAGCTATGCAGGGAGGAGCAAATGCCATACTGTACATCGACGTACTATTCTTCCGCCAATTCTTCGACATCGGCCCCATGGCAACTCGCAATCCCATTCGCCGTCTTCCTCATTCTTCCCACAATAATCAAGGCATATCTCACATCATCCCGGTCGTACGAGGGACTTGCGCCTGGCTGGATTGGATATGTGCTACGGGGCGGTCTATTATTAGCTGCCATTTACTGGACTCTAGATGCTGCCAGCAACGGCGAGTGGATAACTTCGGTCCCAGCAGAAACCCTCAAAACTATTCAAGTTTTGGTTGCCCAGCTGGTGTTGGCGCTCGCTTTCGTCGCTGGCACAACAGCCTTCATCTGGGCACCACCATGCGTATCGATCCTGACTGCGCCGTCTAAGAGCGGTGGCAAACCGCAGCTCATCGTCATTGGGCACGGAAACACCAATGGTGCACGTTATCTCCTCCTTGTCGTCAACTTCGCTGCTGCCTTGATCCTCCTCTCCAAACCAATGGGCACTGGGGCTATAGGTCTCATGGTATGGCAGATACTCTCACTTGTTGAGATCATCGACCTCAATGCCATAACGACGGAGACCATCGGGCCTGTCGTCCTCGCCCTTCTTGGCAACTTTCATTATTTCAAAACCGGCCACCAGGCCGCCCTGTCCTCGATCCAGTGGGACAGTGCCTTTATCCCGCTGTTCACAATCCGCTACCCATGGTCTCCGCTGGTTGTGATGCTGAATCATTTCGCGGGGCAGATCCTGGCCTGTGTGGCCGTGCCCCTGATCGTGATCTGGAAGACGGACCCGAAACGCAAAGCAGTGCTCGAGAGCACGACGAGGGCCCTGGGCATATTCGTGGCCTACTACGCAGTGGAGAGTCTGGCCACCATGGCTTGGGCGGGCCATCTGAGGCGACATCTCATGCTCTACCGGGTCTTCAGCCCCAGGTTCATGCTGGCATCTGCTGCGCTACTCATCGTAGACCTGATCGGCATTACTGTAACACTGACTGGTGTGAGGACGAACACCCTGGCCATCAGTGAGATATTCGGCTGGGCTGACTAGGCTTGATGGTAAAATTGCTGATTCAAATTCATGAGTCGGCCCGGCTCGGGTGAGCAACGAACTAGGAGGAGCGCTGGATAGAGCTCCGCTTGGCCTTTGGGCCATTATGTGTTCCATGTTCCACAGTTCGTCAGGCTCGTGCCTTACAGTTACGTAGCTTTCCTGTTAGAGATAATATAGTGTAGTAATAGATTCCTTGCACGCAGGATTTGGAGAATCTACGGATATAACATTTTCCAGGAGTATACTGAGCTAATATCAACGACAAGCAAATTGGCAATGAGAATTGAATCTATTTTCCGGCTGGTCTACGTAGACGCGGCGACAATCTCGTTGATCTGATTAATCAGGCCCTCTACTATTTCTGAGTCTGTCGGTGGTGGTGGTCGAGAGGGTCCCCCTTCGCCATTGCTATCTGTATCCCACCTGACTCCCACCTGCTCTGCTGCCAGTACTTGATCTGCCGTCATTTTGGCTTCCTCCAAGTCGTGCAGGACTGTTTCCATGCGACCAACCCAATACCGATTCAAGAATCGCGCAAATGTATCTCCTGAATCATGCAATTCCGTGGTGAATTCGTCAACTAACTCGTCCAAGAGACCCAGCGAAACTCGGTCTTCCTCGTGCATCTCGTTGATCTCGTCATCGGAATAGGGCTTCCCGTTTTTCCTGCAGTCACACGTATGCCGCAAATCCAGAGCCTGGAAAGTGAAATACCTCAGAGCAGAGGTAGATACATGTTTCCACAAGGTAAGCTCGACTGCTAGTCGTCGCAAAAAGTATGAAAAGGCACTGGTACCTCTCCGTAGTGGCGTAACTTTGGGCTCCCCCACACCATCTTCCAATGGTGCATCGGTTTCCGTATCTTCTTGTAAAGATGATGTGCTTGCTTTCTTGGAGCAAATCTCATTGTCCAAGCGCGTCCCTTCCGGCATGGACTCTCGAGGGGATTCATTGTCCGTGTATAAACCAGTTCCACGTTCTGTGTGTGTTTCTTCCTCTTCTTCGGTCCAGACTGGCTGATACTCCCAATTAGCATGACGCTCGAAGAATGATATCCACGACCAGCGGAAAAGCGTTGTTGTCGTAGTGCAGCCCCTCGGTTCTACGCAGCCACACCGGCATTCGTCAAGTAGCGTCAATGACGCGACCTCGAGGGTAAGTTCCCGTAACATTTCGAAGTCAAGAGACATTATATCAGAAGGATCCCGGTAGTTCCGCAAGTTCAAGACTTCGTGCGCCACTGTATGAGAGGGGTTGAGCCAGTGTGCCTCAGGGATAGGATAGGGCCTCAAGATATCAGCACCATGACGCACAAGCCAGAGCATGAAGGGTAAGCCTGAGTATCCGGCACATCTCACTGCGTACACAAGAGGTGTTATACCAGGCTTCATCTCGTGGTCCACGTCCTCAAAGCCCTTACTAAACAAAAGATCTGCAAGCCTGACACTGTGTTCGAACGGCCACCACGACAGGGTATGATAGATAGATGCTCCATTTGTCCGCTTAATATCTCTGTATCTTTCGGGAATATTGCGTTCTCGTCGAAGTAACGCGTGTATGACGCTATCTGTGTGGCCATCGAGAACGCATTCACGGTCTAGGTGGAAACGCCGGACTTCAGAGGGACTTAAACATTGGCGGCCTATTTCTCGTAACTCTTCTTTGAGTTTCTTGATTGTCGATATTATTTCCAACCTGCATGCATGAGATGTTTCATATAGCAGACGGCACAGATCAGAGCAATATCGGAAAGGTTGCCATCCATAAGACCGCAGTGTACGAAAGGAGGCGCAGCACGCGCATTGTGTGCACATATCCCATGCATCCCCATTCCGGCAAATCTCAATCGCTTTCTTTGCTGCGAGGTCCATGGCGTGCATTCCGCACGCGTCCGCGGTGTCATATTTTTTCGAGTCATAGTGAACAGTTTCGAGAAGGACATTCAGGAGCTCGGGCGTGGCATGTGACGCTGCAAGGTGGAAGACTGTCTGCCCGACATGATTTATTTCTTCAATGGCAGTAGGGTCCTTGCTCAATAGACTTCGCACGTGAGCCTCGTTTCCGGAAACAATAGATATGCTCAATGGGCCAAAGCCAAGCGCTATAATGATTTATGTTATCATCGGTGGCCTTGCACAGGTTTGATAACTTCTCAGTCACATACGCTCTGCCATATGTGGGTACTTGTTCAAAACAACATCCCACCGGAGTAGTGCAAACGGCCAGCGAGTTTGGGCCATGCTCGATCTATTGCTTCGGGATACGGTATCTGAGTTGAGTGAACACATCATGTCGAAGACTGGCATAAATCCGGAGACAGAGCTATATGGCGAATCTGAACTTTCGAGTAAAACATCGAACGGTGACCTATAGGTGGGGGAGTGTTTCAGTGATCCGATCAGCTGGTTTGACACTGTTGCGACGGTCGACGGTACTTACCTGCCACTGTAGTCGAATATACAGCCAGCCAATCCTCCAGCCATAAGGCGTCTCACTGAGGAAACTGTGATGGGCGGATAAGAAGCTAGAATTTCTCCGTCGTTTAGGGTTACCTGAATATAAAATACATCATGAAGAAGCTATCAAACCATGAGCAAGTGGTGTGAGCAAAACTGTGGCGCATATTTAAGAAAACGTAGTTGTCATGGGATACTTAAATACTTTGGTACATACTTTTAACCAAACATGAAGTGGAGATTGCCCGTGTTGGTTGACATCATGTGGTGAACATTTATTACCTCGAGATACTCTAAGTATGGCGCCAGTTGCGAGCTCTAAAACGTGTTCAATGTCGTCTGTCATTCCTTTCGAAATCAGGTTTGGCCAAGTGTAGAACTTTCTCAGGAGATTAATGATCCGGAAGACCGGTGATTTCGTCTCATCTACCATCGGTCTGAAAGTAATGGTCCGAGCGATACTTGATCCACCGGCCCCCGAACTCCACGAAATCGAGAGTTCCAGTGCAACCGAGAGAAGGCTTCGAAATCCAGTATATGATATTTGCCTGACCTGCTCAGTCACGAGCGGATCAGACGCCTCGAATTCGCAGCCTGGAACATGCCTTTGCCTGGTTGTTGCTTTTCTGATTAGGTGGAAATTCCGAATTGTTGTGCACTGTTGTTGCTTGAACATTTTTAGCTCGCAGTCGCATAGTGTCTGAGTGCCAATCGTCGAGGATCCGTAGGATTGTTGAGAATGTCGTGGTCGAGTCACTGCACCATAAGCAGGAGTAGTGGTTCGCTGGTAGATATCACATGCATCCCTCAGATCACTGGGTTTCGACAAGAGCCTCCCCAACGCGAGCTGCGATGGGTCCATATCTGTGGATGCTCTTGCTGCTTCGAGAAGACGTGATTGTGCCATGAGGTACTGTTTCACCTCAGCAAGTTCTTCCCTGATGATAGTTGTTGTCGAGAGAGACATAGACGACATTGACGTTTCCAGAGACCTGATACCTGATTCAACGCTCAGGATCGTTGAGTGCGAATCGTTTACTGTAGTGTTGACTTCGGAGATCGTGGTGTTTACCGCAGCTGTGGCCGCTCTGTAGTTGACCCGAATTAGCCACCATGATTTTCTATGGAAACCAAAACGACGATAAGGAGAAACGTACAAGCCAAGCACATGGAGGATAATTTGCAAACCGCCGTTCGCAGAGTCGAGTTTCTTCTGCAGCTTCTCGAGAGTCGGGCGATGGAATGCAAAAGTAAGTTTTCTCTTCTGTTCCTTTAAACTCGCGACCATGCCCGAGGACTGGCTTGAGGCGTCTTGTTGCTCCTTCAAGAACAGTTCCAAAGCCTGCAGTTGCTCCTTTACGCTCTTGAACGCTGATTCAAGGGCTGGCGCCCCGGCTGGATGCATGGCTACAATACTTGACTCTGCGCCTTTCAGTACGCTGAGAGTGGCTTGAAGATTTTGTGCTTGTGTAGATAGCGTAGACAACTCGGATTTGCGATCTCTGATTCCATCGATATAAGAGGCGAGCCCCGAGCATACCGTCAGACCGAGAGATACGATGCCCGCAGCCGACGCTGCAAGCGAAAATGGGTCTGCCATGTTGTGGTAACGGTCAAGTTTCTCTGCGCAGTGAAAGAGACTGGGGAGGAAATCGACAGTGAATATAGAGAATGGGGGACAATCAGCCTCCCGGAAGCAGGCTCTCAGGTGGCTCATCGCCACCATGCAGTGTAACAGTCGTACCAGCCCAGACCCTCCCATTCATTGACTGAGGCACTATAAGCCAGCGATGTGCTTGTTGATGTTTGCACATATTCCTCATATGTTGACCATAGTGGCTTTAGCCAGAGCCATGGAATTCAATATCAATCTTCCTTTACGTCTACGTCGAAACAAGAAGATACACGGTTTCTCAAGTCCAAGTACAGATTGCGTTATTCAGTTGGAAGATACCACACCACACAAGTCTGCCCCGTCCTCAGTCCCCCCAGTCGAGGGGAGACACGTGTAAGGCTCTTGCCGCAGTACACTGCCCTACAGATCACCGAAGAGCGAACGTAGCCGGGCCTTGTAGTCAACCCATTGGGCTTTGCCCATCTCGCCTCGCACAGTTCATGCCAGCCACGATAGGACAGGACAGGATAGGGTTGGATTGGATTGGATGGATGGATAGGCGCTGCGAGGCTGGGAAACGCACTTCGAACCCCAAGCTACAACTCATATTGTGCTGAATCCGTGGAACAAGTAGAGCCCAGCAACAAATGATATTGGAGATCGGCGCTATTGGCCAGGTGGCTCAGATCTTGGCTCCGTTCAGGCGGATTGCCTGACGATTTGCGTAGAATACATGACTGATATTATCTGGGAGAGAACTTCTACGAGACGTTGTTGCCTGTAGGACTGGACTCTGATCGACTAGTTTGGTTCAATTCTCCATTTTTCAATTCTGTATGTTCTGCGCTTCCGGATGTGATTCAAGTATGTATGTACAAGAAAGCGAATCGTCGAAGCGCAAGGTCATGCTAACCAAGCCTTGTCCCCTTTTCTCCCGTACAACAGCAGGCCGTGAGTTATCTCGCTCTCACGCGACCATCGTCACAGTACTCGAACCCCGCCATTCCTGACATCGCACCGTCCATGCGAGTTCTCTATCCACGGGCTCCGACAAGCCCAGCCAACCCCCTACAGTATAAGTATGTACATTGAAAGTGGGCCAAATAAGGTCTAACAATATTGTAAGAAAATGAAAGCAGCCGCCGTAGGCTGAACAAATGTTGGGTATCAAAAACACGCCACGCCGTTGTAGCGTGGAAAATAAAAGCAAATATGTGCAATCGTAAGATGGCGTAAGTCCCGTTTTCCGAGCCACCCTGGGGTTTCCTCCCCGTCCAAGACTCCGATGTAATACCAATGCGCTGAAAACAGATGGCGAATTCGGCTCTTCCCTCCCAGCATCGCGACGCTGGGGTGCCCTGCTCTACTCATAGAATCCAGTGCGAGAACGCCATGAAGCCGAAAGAAAGCAGAAGCAGCAGCGGCGGCGCTTGAGCTACCGATGTCGCGGCGTTGCTGACTCTGGCCTGTGGAAGCGTCGCGTTCACGTAGCTGACGCCGCATTCGGCGTTGATGGTGTCGGCGGCGTCTGCGTACGTATTGGCTATGTAGGCGTCGCGGTCGGCAGTCGCCGCCTGGAATATCCCCATCGTGCTACGCGTGCACTCGTTGCAGTTTGGCACTGTGCTATTCGGGTATGATATGTTGAGCGGCAGGTAGTACAGGTAGACGTCGGCGAGCGCGCTCCTGTTGGTGACTGCATTTGCAAAGCAGTATGCTGACGTGTCTGCGGTTTTTAGGCACGATGCGCTATACATGGGCTGATACGCCTTCAACCCTGCGTAGACCTGAACGACGAGGGAGTTCTCGAGCTCGAAATCCGTGGCGCAGTTTGACGAATCGGTGAGATTTTTGGCGGCATCGTTCATGTATTTGGTACAGAAGGTGACATTGGGTCCGTTGCATGTCGCGTCCAGAACCTGTGTGATGCTCACGAGTGACTTCTCTGCTTGGAAAAAGGAGTTGGAGCCCTGCGGTCGATGTCAGTCCCTATCGCAAACGTGCCGCGGCCCAAAAACTATTTGGGTGTCGCCTAGCGACTAACCTGTATTAACATGGAGAAGGCATAGCAGGACTTGAAGTCCGGATTGACGAGCAGGTCGTTTATGAAGTCTGCGCAGCCATCTCCATCAGAGCTCGAAAAGTTGGAGGCTATCGCCGTGTCGAATGGGCTGGGTAGCGGACTAGAGACGTAGGTCGTTGTTGTCGGGCTCGCTGTCGCTGTCGAAGTCTCCACCGTGATTGTTGTCGTGATCTCGCCGCCGTCTGATTCCTCCCTTTTGCGAAGATGTCGTTGATGCTCCTCCTGAGACATGATCATCCATTCGTCGCCAACAAGCACCGGCACGCGGGTGTCGACGAGCAGTGTTTCTCGAGGCTGCGGCGGGCGGACGACAGAAGTAGCCGTGGTCGCGGAGACCCAGGCGAGTATTAAGGCGGCGATCATTGCTGGTTATATGCTAGGTCCAGCGCGGACCTGAAACGACAGGGTGGTAACGGTCCAGGGCCAACAGCCAATGTGATTGAGTGAGCGACTAGGTAACTAGAGCGGGCTTGCGGTCGAGGCTCGAGACGGCAGGTAACCGATCTGCGAAACGTCCAAACATCACTCTCAACTCCTTGTTCGACCACAGATCTCAAAATACGAGATCGTCAGTCAGGAGGAGGCTCTGGCACGGAGTTGGGAATGCTTTATTTCGGTCACTGCCGACGACGAAAAGTGGCAGTTCCGATACTTATTGTCTGCAGCCCCCTCAGCGCCCCCAAGCCAAGCTCAGGCCGCGAGCAAAGAGACAGAGACACAGCAATCTTACGTTGGTCCAATATGTGGCCGTGCGGGCGCGGGTAAATGAATGGCTGTGCCGCCGACAAGAGCCGGAACACCAATGGGAACGTCGCCGTGTAGAAGCTCGTGTTTAGACAGCAATGCCGTCGCTATGCCGCGGGTTTGGAATGACAGGAACAGCGCCGTCGAGATTGCGGGGGGCGGCTGCGAAACCCAGTGTTGCAGTGTAAACCAAGTCGTCGATCTTGGAAAGCGGGATTAACAAGATATTGGGGGAGCGCGGAGTATACTAGTTTCAATATGGGAAACCAGACAAAAACAGCGACGATCAGCAGAGGAGTAGAGAGGAAAAAGGCCTTGCCTGGTCACTCTGCGGGGTCGCGCTGGGTATTATTGCTACCAGTTCTACACAGCAGCTCGCTCACTGTCACCCCCAGGCCTTGCAAATACCAAATCAATCCCTTCGCTCGGTACTAACGGCTCAGGCAAGAAGAGGCCATTCTCGTCTGGGCTGGTGGGCCAGCGACCGTTTAATCTCTGTCCGCTCGGCTAACTGAAGCCACGCGGCCAGGTCCCTCGGCGCCTGGTGGGTTGGCCAGGCCTGGCGCCAGGCCGGCCACAAAGAGCTAGTGCAGCTATTGTCTTGGTACCGTGGGTGGGTGGCATGGCGCGCGAAGAAGCCGATATCAAGACTCTAGAGTCCCAGAACAGGCAATTGGGGGCCCAGAATGTGATGCATGGCGGCTGACCTGCAGGGTTGTATTGATCTGTGTTTGTCGAATCAGGCCACCGTCAAATGGCTAGTTACCACAGTAGTGACTACAGAATCCGATGTTGCGCAGCTCAATCGAGGGGCGAAGGGTTTATCCCTGATGGTGAGGACCGACCCAGTCTTTGCCGTCATCTCGCAAATGCCTATAGGAAACGGCCACAGGTTCTGTGTATCTCGACTGGGGCGGCCGGAAACTCTAAGACGGACGATTGCGGCAGACGACTCCAACGACATGCATCGCCAAGGATCAGATCTCTCCTCCTCGGATCCCTGCTCATTACCACGGCGTTGGAGGTGGGTGACTTAACTGGGAAGGATGTAGTGTCTAGAGATTGCTTGGCCAAGTGAGATCCAACGCCCTACGATGTGGGTGCCGACTATCGAGCACTTGCATGTATATAGATTGCCCGGCTGTAACCTATCTTGGGGGCCGTCGAGTCGCATTGAGCCTTCAATGGTCTTTCAGAGTCCCTGCTACCGAACGGAGTATTTGATGAACCCTTGACTACGGCAGGGCTGGTTCGGTGGTACTATGGTAGATGAGGTCGCCCTCGCATAGGCAATGATATTGCAACTCGACCGGCGACCCAGGAAAACACTATGCCAAGACCCATCAAATCTCGTCCCTGTCGAATCGTGGAATTTTGCTCGCCAGTCAAGCCAGTCTGGCAGTTTGCCCGACGCCCTGGGGCATGGTAATGCATTAGCGAAATTTCCCTCACGACATTCTTGCAGCGGCCCCGGGCCTGGCGTGCTGCTTAAAGCTAAAGTTCCTCTAGCCGGACTAGCTGGCTAGCCAGGGGTTCGGGTGGAAATCAGCACTATCGACTGTGGGTCCACGAATTGAGCAAGACGGTCTTTGTTGTTCAGGACAGCAACTTTGGTACAACGCAGTGAGATGGGTGAGGCTAATACGAAAGAGACCCCAATGTGAGATAACTCGTACATACTAAACGCTGAACAGGTGTAACACGATGACCTCTTGTTTATGCTGAGGGACATTGCGACTCACCGTATCTCGCGCGCACCAGGAGACCCAGAGGGAAGATCCGGCATTGGCGCCCGGATCATCGACCGCCTGAACTGCGTGCGGTTCTCCTGATACAACCTCACCGGAATTCGCAATTTCCTGCAGCGCCAGCGGCCAGCGCCCGCCGTGCGGCTCTCTTCCAAGCCGCTCGATAGGGGGGGCCAAAATTAGAGCTATGGCGTTCTGCCTAACACCAGCACCTCTATAGCCGCCGCCCGGCCGACAGACTTGACGTACGGGGCTTTCCATTGGACCCCAGGTCGCAACTTGTAGCTTTGTCTTGCCTTGTCTGCATAACCAACCCATTTTTCTTCTTCTTTGCACGCATGCAGGGCCGAGAATGTCCCATAAATAACGGGCGGCAGTGAGCCGGAGAAAGCAAAGAAATACGGATACCGCGCAGATCATCAGGAGTCCAGGCCCGCAGATCTTCTGCGGTTCTGGGCTTTCCAGGCCTGGGGGCGGGTGGACCTGGCATTCGGACTCCCCAAAGCGCCCACGTGTAAAGGCGGCAGCTAGCTGTGTGACCCTGCGTGACCAGTCTGCTACAATAGTCAAGTCACAAGGCAAGACACGTCAGGGGAAGTACTGTCTCAATGCCTCTCGGAAAACTGGCATTTGCTCGTATCCAGGCGGCCTTATGCCGTGAACGCGTAGCACCCCCATCCCCCACGCGCAATTTCGTGATCTGCCCTTGCATCCGTAGCGTAGCGGCGGCTCGCGTGGTCGGTAGGGCTGCGGCGTGCCGGACCTGCAGCAACTAACCTGATGTTTCCATGCAAATGTAGATCCCCTTCAATCTATTGACAATATCCTCCGAATGGCTCAGAGCCTCCTGAGGCTTAAGTCAGTTACTGTTTGGCGAATCAATGATCAGCTGTGAGCAAGCATCTCGAGTCGTGTTGGTTGTGGCCCCTTATAAACATGTGCAATCACGGCAAAATGCTTGCTGTAGCTCGCTGGCACAGCACATGTATGGACACCAACATAACTTATTTTTAATATGACGGGACGGCAGAGACGGTAGCAGCAAGGGGTGCGTGGTGAAATGTGAATGACGCCTCCTTTAGGCTGTGATTATATGTACGCTAGGGAACTCCTGCGAGGAGACTATCTGAACAAGTGAAAAAAATACCAAGTCGACGCTGAGTCGCAAGATCCGGAACGCCATCCCGATGCAGGGAGAAAAGCAGGTATGCTGATGGGGGAATCTCTAACCGACACCAAATCACCGCCACATGTCCCTCTATTATGTATGAATGTATGCCACCACCCAAGCAAAGCTAGCCGTCTTAGCGATTCTTCTCCAGGCTCTGGAGGTTGACCAGCTCTGCGTAGCGGCCGTTCTTGCGCATCAACTCGGGATGCGTGCCCTCCTCTACAATACGTCCCTGGTCAAAGACGTAGATGATGTCTGCGCGCTGGATCGTGCTCAGACGATGCGCGACAGCGATGGTCGTTCGGCCCTTGGCGGCCTTGTCCAGCGCGGCCTGGACGACGTGCTCCGATTCCGAGTCGAGAGCCGACGTAGCCTCGTCGAGAAGTAGGATCTTGGGGTCACGGATCAACGCACGCGCGATGGCAATACGTTGCTTCTGGCCACCAGACAACAGAGCACCCTTGCTACCGACGATGGTGTTGAAGCCGTCGGGGAGTGAGAGGATAAAGTCGAAGATGTTGGCCTCCTTGCAGGCAAACTCGATAGCGTCGTCCGTAACCTCGTGTGGCGCGCCAAGGAGAATGTTATCCCTGATTGTGCCTTGGTAAAGGGTGGGCTCCTGGCTGACTAGGGCGATGAAGGATCGATACTGGTTGACGTTGAGGGAGCTGATCTCCTTGCCGTCGATGTAGACACCGCCAACCAGGGGGTCGTAGAAGCGCTCAAGGAGGGCAATTGTAGTACTCTTACCACAACCGGAGGCTCCTACCAGCGCCACGTATTGGCCAGGCCGGACAGTAAGGTTGAGTCCGCGGAGCACAGGTTGTTCGGGACGAGTTGGGTAGCGGAAGTGAACGTCACGGAACTCAATGGTACCGTCAACAGCCTCCAAGCTCTCACCGTCCTCTGACCAAGTGTCCACAGTGGGCTTGCGGTCAAAGAGAGTCTTCAACTCGGCTGCAGCCTGGTGTGCCTTGCCCATATCGGGAGCGAACGAGAAAACAGTACCAGCGGACTGCGCACCAAAGATGATGGCAGAGAAACAGACGAAGAACTGGAACATGTCGTACTCGTACTTGGCAATGAGGCTGCCTCCGTACCAGAACCCGAGAGCAAAGGCCAAGAACAGCAAGGACTGCGAGGCAGCGTACAACAGACTCGACCTGAGGACGGAGATCAAGCTGGCCCGCTGTTGCGAAGCAAGAGCTTTCTGGTACTGTACCAGGACGTCCGTCTCTCGGGTGAGCGAGGCGACGGTACGGATGGCGGAGATCGCCTCGGAGGCGTAGGTGGCAGATTGTTCATAAGCCCTCTTGGATCGGCGCTGGAAATGTGCAAGCATGTAGAATCGGAAGAAACCACAGCCCAACAGGACGGGAATGGTCGAAATACAGACAAGCGACAGTTTCCAGCCAATAGCCAATGCAAGAGTCAAAGCGGAAACAAGAGTAGTGCTGACCAGGAGCAGAGTTCCAAGAGTAACACCACTGATACCGGCAACGTGTGTGGTTTCGGTTGAGAGGAACGAGGTCAGGGCGCCTGCAGTGTTCTCATCCTTGTCGAAGAAGGCCACGTCCTGTCGAAGCATGGTCCTGAAGGCACGGTCGCGTACACGATGAATCAATATCTCGGAGCATTTCGCGAACGCCACACCTTGCAAGACATATGATATAAACTGAACAATAGCGAGCATCAAGAACATAGAGCTCCAGAAGTCACTGTCCTTCTTGACTTGGCCGTTGGTCGCCGGATCGAGGGGCACACTGAGGGTCTGTGTACTATGTATTAGCATCGAAATATACAAATCAGTCGGCCATGGACATACCATGATTTGCTTGGCAAAGAATACCGCTTGTGTGGGGTTTCCGCCACCACAGATGATAGACCAGAATAGTCCCCAAACCATAAGTTTCCACTCTTTCTTGTTGAAGGCGGCAATCAGTTTAATAAGGGTCCACAGAGGATACTTGGTTTCCTCCTCGGCCTTTCGTCCTTGGAGCGCTTTGCTGGAGGCAGATCCCTGAGTTGTTGACCGCTTGAGCTTCGCCTGCATGTTGTCGTCTGGGTCCTCGATGTAAGCTGGGCCACCATCCTTTGCGCTCGCCTTTCGGATCAGTTTCTCCTCTTCACTGTCGATCGCCTCTTGTTCCTCGACGGTAAGCTCATTCACAGCTGCGATATTTTGAGCAGTAACCAAGTTGTAGTAAGCACCGCGCTTCTCGAGTAGGGCGTCGTGAGTTCCCTGCTCTACAATCGAGCCCTGCGTCATGACAACAATGTTGTGAGCATCCTTGATGGTCGATAGACGATGGGCAATCGTAATGGTTGTGCGACCGGCAGCAGCAACCTCCAGAGCAGCTTGGACAACACCTTCGGATTTGGTATCGAGGGCACTGGTAGCTTCGTCCAGCAACAGAACTGTGAATCAGTTAGCAGAGTATTCCCACCAAATATCTTCCTCAAGCACATACTTTTGGGATCAGACACAATGGCTCGAGCAATGGCAATACGTTGCTTCTGTCCACCAGAAAGGAGAAAACCGCGTTCACCAACGTGAGTTTCGTAACCTTCAGGGAGGCCAGAAATGAAGTCGTGAGCGTTGGCTTTCTTTGCTGCCTCAATGACTAGCTCGCGCTGCTTCTCCTCGCTCTCATTCTCGAATGCAGTACCAATCAGACCATACTTAATGTTGCCAAAAATGGTGGTGCCGAAGAGTGTCGGTTCCTGGCTGACCAAGGAAATGTGTTGACGAAGCCACCTCAAGTTCAGCGTGCTGATGTCGCGTCCATCGAGGTAGACCTTGCCACCAACGGGATCATAGAAACGCTCGACGAGGCCGACAATTGTACTCTTTCCACTTCCAGATGCACCGACAAGCGCGGTAGTCTTGCCGGCTGGAATCTCGAGCGAGACGTCCTTCATAACTACCACATCGGGTCGGGAAGGGTAGATGTGCTTCACGTTTTCCAAACGAATGGTGCCCTCCACGTGCTCCGGCTTCTCGCCAGCATCGTTGGTCGGGTCCAGAGGGGACACGCGGTCAATGGTATTGTAAATCTTGGCCGCGGCAGCAATGGCTGTAGCAAAAGCCTGCACATTGGGTGCGACGTTACCCAGGTTGAAGGCACCGATCATGACAGACATCATAATGGTAAGAATCTTGGAGAGCGGAACACTTCCGTCAAGAAGGTACGTGCTTCCCATCCAGAATGACAGACCATAGTTCAGGTACAAGATCAACATCATGCCAGCAACCATGCAGCCAATGAGGGCCTTGACACGGAAGCCAAACTTCTCAGCACGAGCAAGGTGAGCATCGTACTGCTTGGCCAGACGGTCCTGGGTACCGAAGGCAACCGCATTCCGGATGGAAGAGATGACCTCCTCGGCAACACTGCCTCCTAGCGCGTAAGCTTCGATCGAGTGCTTGTTGTACTTGATCATGAACGACGAGGCAGTGCCCATGACCAACACGATGGCGACGACGGTAGATATCAGGATCAGCGTCAGCTTCCAATACATGACAAAGCCAATAACAAAAGCTGAAATGAAGGTGGCGACCGCCGTGAGTGTTAACCCAACCTTCTCAGAGATACCATCCTGAATCAAGTTGGTGTCGGCCGTGATGCGGGTGGTCACCTCTCCGGCACCCAGCTTATCGAAGAAACCAATGTTTTGTCGCATGCAGCTCTCAAGATAGTGTTCTCGGATCTTGGCGCTTATATGCTCGCCAGTATAGATGAAACCGACAGTTGCAACGTAGATGGTGACGAACTCGCCAATGGCCAGGTAAACGAAGTACAAAACAAGATGCGTCATTTCGGCCATGAAGGCGTCGTAGCCCGTCTGTTTCATAAAGTATGACTGGAAAGTGCCTTGTAGATTACCAAAGATGACCGTCATCAACGGGAGTGCGGCACCTCCCGCGATTGCGCATAGAGCGCTGACGGCCATGATGAGAAGGTCGTTTCTCGACGCATATCGGTACAGGATGGCCACGCCGGTCTTGACATTTGGAGTATCGACCTGTTTCCTGAGGATGTCGGCCTCGTGGGCCGGCAGGTTCCTGAACGGGTCGTCATCCTGCTCCTTGGCTGCTGGCACCACTTTGGAGTCTGCCTTGGCCAATGCCGTCGAGTTGGGCGCGTTTTTCTCGCCGGCCGGTGTAGCGTCCGTCGAGGTCTCGGGACTCGAGGCTCTCGAGGGCGCGGCCTCCGGAGCCTTTTCCGACAGTTCGGGATCGGGAGCCATGGCGCCAAACCTTCTTCTCGTCACGCAAGCGCAAGAGCAGCCGGAATGGGTTGACGTCGCGCGCGAGACGTCCAAGGTCCCCGCAAAGACGTTGGTGATGTGAACTCTATCGCGACAGCCTGCAAGTCGGGAAATTTGCTGGGCCTTGGTCCGGTGTTTATCTGGTCGGGGTGGCGGCAAGGGTGCTCGGCTTGGGTGTGGGGGGGAGTATGCGAGGTCCTGGTTTCCGCGGGACACCTTTTTGTCACAGTCCGACAACGTTAGAAGAACGACAGACGGTCGGTGGTATATTACATCAAGACTGTTTACAAAAGATCGACGTCAAGTCCAGGAAGCGCCCGAAGAGAAAAGCGAAAGGCTTGTGGGGGGGAAGGATATCCGAGTTGGAATGCACCTGGGCGCGGCGCAACCCTTTTTCAGTACTTCAAGCCGGTCGCCTGCCCGTCGCGGAAAGTAAACTAGAGCTCGGTCGGGAAGCACTGGGGGTGCGATTTTGTGCACGGAGTTCAGGGATTCCGTCCGCTAGATATGCGCACCTCGGACTCCATCCACCAGAGATGACCGCTGTGGGCCCGGCTACGTTACCACTGGGCGAGGTAAGCGGCGCGGCCAATTGCAATGTTTTGGGGGGCCATCGCTGCGGGAAGAAGGCGAACCGCCATCTTGCATAGTTCGTACCATAGTGGTGACGGCGTGACTCTTTCGGGATCCATAGCGGCGGTGGCATTGATACAAGCGAGTCAATGTCCATCCGTCTTATGTACAACCCACGTGGAGGATGAGATGTATACGCTGTAGGTACCATAGGCTCGGGCAATTCTTGAAGCACGAAACCGTAAGCAAAGAAGCTTGTCACCCCTCGATCCTACATGGCGCTCTCGTGTGCTACAGTGAGACATGCCGAGCCATCCAACCGACTCGTTGAACCACGGTCGATATGGCGCACTATGACTCCCAATTGCCGTCTAGATACGGTACTTTGTAGTTCTGGTCAACTGGTGTCTTGACTCTTTTGGACACAAGGAAGCGAGAATGCCAATCTGTAACCAGGTGCGGGCCGAGCAACCAGGGTTCCCAGGGTTCGGATCTTAGGATCAGGCTAGAACATTGGGCCAAACCCCAGGTCGATCAGCAGTTTTGATTTGCTATGGGTCCGTTTCACAAGAACGTTGCAGTGTCGTATCTCGTCTGCATTTCTGGATCCGACAAAGCTTATCATTCAGCGTCACGCCGCAATTCTGACTCCCACAAACTCGTCAGCCCTAGTGCCAGGCAACAAGAACAGAGTGTGGCACAATGTCGCCGGAAAGAAACTCGGTGCACCATCATGAACTAATCTGACCCGCGATCTTACGACTCATCGCCGTCTCACCAAAAGATTTGGTGAGAATCCCCTGGTCACACAACGGCCTTCACAGGTTTGCTTCTGGAATCCTTCTACGGATGGCAGACCCCTGGCCTCGGGGGACAGGCGATGCCGATTGGGGGCTAGCGACAACGTTTGACTGACAAGGCCAGCATGGCCCCGGGGGCAATCCTGCTCGATAGCGGACTTCGGAGTCTTCAAGTGGCCGAGCTACTGAACTCCACCTAGCCGCTGGAGCGAGTTCGAATTGGGATAACAGTTCGTTACTTGTAAGTACTCGTGTCGATTTTGCGCTGATGGGATCAATTCTTGTATATCGATGCGACGACTGTATCAGATTTTACCTGGTAGGAGAAGTTCTCAAAGGCACGAAGGTGTATTCGCGTCCTCGTTTGGGAATGGCAAAGATGCGGAATTGGCGAGGTGGTCAACTTCCTTACTGGTTAGCGTCCACACGGCGGCGCTGCATAAGCGAAACGGCGCATGTGCATAACTATAACTGTCTTGCAGCTCGCATTCGCACCGAGTCCGCGCTTTGGGGAACGCCACCTTGCCATTGGCCTTGGAAATGCGAGCAGATGTTGTCTATGACTCGGAATATTGACACGCCACCCTACCCAAACAGGCTCTCTCTCGCTTGATACACTTACATACAGGCAAGACCCAGGTCTGGAGGTAAGTCTGGCCCAAAGACATGCTCGCTGTCAGAAGTCATTGCTCGGTCGCGAACATTCGCAGGGCTGCAACCAAGGACGCATCGGCGTTTCCAGACTGTCAATCAAAGAACGACTTCTTCGCATTAGGTATATGATATCACAGGATGTCTCTCCCTAGGTAACTCAGTGTCGATTCACTCCTATCAAGACTTGTCACTGAAGCTCTGTCGTTGTAAGTGATGATTACCTAAAGTAAGGCGCCGCGGCTGGGCGCGGCCCCTGCCGATTCGTTCGCTGTTCATCGACAGACGCGGCAGGCAAAAGCTCCCTCCATTCACTCCATTTTCCTCAGCCTTGCGGCAAAAGTGACGTATTACGTGCATTCAGTACGCCAGGCAGACAACACGCTTGTCCACTGTCTTCAAGATGCCAACTGTCCTCTCATTCATCGCCTACATTCACGCCGATTTTTGACTTCATCACGACTCGAGTATTCGACAAGCTGCCCAAGCCGGAGACTCGATCAGAGTGGCAACAGGAACCAAATTTGCAGGAGATTGGGTGGCTGAAAAGATGAGCTGAACCTTCCGCTCGTCGTACTAGAGGCCACGATTTATACCACAAGCAACCGCAGCATCGCGCGGAGCACCCATCTCAGACACATGCAACAGCTCACATAAGCCTCACCGGTACTCAATTCTGTTCATTTTTCCTTTTTTTTTTCTTCTTCTCCCCAGGAACTACCCACAATGGTGCGCACACAGTTTCCGCTCCCGTTCGCATCGGCGCTGCTCGCGCTGCTCAGCCTCGCCGCCGCGCCGGGCGCCCACGCCGCGCAGCCCAAGAACGCGATCCTGCTGTCGCAGGTGCAGTCGCTGACGCTGCGGGCGGGGCAGGCGACGAGCCACCGGCGCGTGGCGGCGGCGCCGCAGCTCAAGTGCGTGTCGGCGGGCCCCGTGTGCGCGCTGCACGCCGTCGACACGATGCGGTGCGTCAACCAGGGCGCGGGCTACGCGGCCGAGGACATCCAGTGGTCGTGCACGGCGTCGCTGCCGCCCGAGCTCAAGCTCGGCGCCACCGACGTCGTCTGCGAGGGCTACGCCTCCCCCGACGACCCCTACGTCCTCAAGGGCAGCTGCGGCGTCGAGTACCGCCTCATCCTGACCGACGAGGGCGAGCGCCGCTACCCCGAGATCGCCAACGGCGGCGGCTGGGGCTGGGGTGGCGGTGGCAAGAAGAAGCAGAAGCCCGCGGCCGGCTCTGGCTCCGGCGCCGGGGAGACCGACTGGAGCGGCGTGCTCTTCATGATTGTCTTCGTCGCGGTGCTCGCCTGGATCGTGTACGGAGCCTGCGTGGCGGCGGGTGGGAACGGCCCTAACCGCCGGCCAGCGACACGGAGGCCACGCAACGGTGGCGGAACCGGGGGCTGGGGACCTGGTGGCGGCGGTGGTGGAGGAGGCCCGTGGGGAGACGACGACCCGCCGCCGCCGTACCCCGGCAGCGGCTCCAAGCCGTCATCGTCGTCGCGACAGCAGGAGGGCTGGCGGCCTGGCTTCTGGTCGGGGGCGGCGAGCGGGGCGGCGGCCGGGTACTTTGCGGGCCAGCGGGGCAGCCGACAGCAGCCGCGCCAGCAGGACTACGGCAGTGGTTGGGGAGGCGGGAGCAGCGGCGGCTGGGGCGGCAGCAGCGCCGGGTCGTCGAGCTCGGGATCGAGCAGCGGCGCCAGACACGAGAGCACGGGCTTTGGCGGGACCAGTCGACGGTAAGGAGAAGTCTTCGTACGGAGGCTCCGCCGCCGGCAGGTTGGTGGAGATATCAGAATGGATGATGGATGGGCCACTAGTGGAACACAACAGCACACGTATGGGATGGGTGGTGGGTGGTTGGGAGATTACTGATAGGTGCATGGTACCCATGGCGAAGAATGCTCTTGCCGATTACACGTTCGTTCTCCCGGTATTTATTGCTAGGCTCATGAATGGAAGTCGAGTTCTCCCTTATACAATTTTAACATCATCTACGGTTAGTCTAAATCTTTACGAGTGGTACGAAGTAGGCCTCATGTTCACGCTGTGGTAAATCTGGCATTGGTTGCAAGGCTGTATTCGGGACGGCCTTTGTCGCTGAGGGTCTTTATTCACTTGTCAATCGTTTTAATTCCCGATGCCAACTGCAACGCTGTATCCGCAACGCAAAGACAGCGCTTCGAACCCCTGGTCTCTAGATTGATATACTGTGGCTTGGATCCCCTTTAATCGCCAAGGTGACCTCTAGGCCGGTACAAACCACCGCTCAACCAGCCAAACAACATGCACTCGGAATACGGAATTTCACAGATCAAAAGAAAAGAAAGCCTCGCGGCACGCTCTTTGGGTTGTGTTCATTGATGTATCGTAACATCGTCCACCGCGATGATCGGTCTCGTCGACACGGGCTCCGTATAGAGGAGTAGTATGCCCGGCAGTGCCGAGCCTATAGACCGACGACCTGCTGTGAGTGCGACCAGGCGCATATGCCTTTTGTTGCTGATCCAGAAATTGGATAAATGCGTCGCGTGTCGGTCTGGAGGCTATGATAGAACTCGAAAAGAGCATCTCCTCGGTGAGCCCATCCCTCTGCGACGTGATCCTGTACCGAGTGGTGGTACCCATCCTACCAAAAACTCTACTAAAGTATACAATATCCGTTACAGCCCTCAGCCTACTCTATCTCAAAGCGCCGTTCACCCTTCCGTAGTGTACAAGTCTTCCCTCGCGGCAGGATCCTTGGCACTTCGCATCGTCAGCGGCATCCGCTGGTCATATGCGAGTCCTTGCATGGTGCTGGCGTCGTGGGGGCGTCTAGCCTGAAAGCGGCAACGCATCAGGACACGTCTCCGATAGTAATCGATGTAGCTGCAAGGCAGAATGCTTCTGGCGCCTAGAATTTGAAACGAAAGGGGTATCTGCGCCAGGAACTAATGCCCAGTGAGCCCAGGCACTTTGTTTTCAAACGTCTACTTCCTCGTAGCGGTGGCATGTCGGGTAAAATTGAGTCCTGCTCAGCGAAGAAATTGGCGGAAGCCAGCATGGGAAAAGGCGGTTCTCGAAGGCCGGATATGCCCAAATAAATCGGTCAGTCGTCTCACGCATTAATCGAGTCGCAGCCTTTCTCCGTCGGCGTATAGTGCAGAAGCTCCCTCGCTGCTTTCACCATGGTGAAACTCGAGGGTGTTCTTAGAGGTGGACAGTCATGACGTCCAACTTGTCAAACATCTTGCTGCAGTTGGGGCATTTTCTCATGCGGTTGGCGATGCGGTCATCTACGCATGATCGGCAGAAAATGTGACCACAAGTCTTGAGTGCCGTATCCTTGAAGTTGTTGTGACACACTGAGCAGGTGGCAAGTTTCTGTCAAGCCGTTAGTCAGAACGCCCCTGAAGACCACGGGACGAAAACTTACGCGAAGCATCTCCTCTTCTTCCGACGAATTGCTGAGGGATTTGGACTTCCACTTGTCACGGTCCTTGGATGTGCTGTCCAGTCGTACTTTCAACTTCTCGCTCTCCGTCTCCAGATTCATTGTGCGCTCCCTCGCTGACATGGTGGCCGAGTCCTTGGCCTTGGCGAGGTTGCCCAGTTCGGTGACCTGTGTCTTCAACGCTTCGTATTTTCGCGCCAGTTCGTTGTTGCTCGATTCGAGACGTTTGCTCTCTGCTACCGTGGTGGCATTGGCTTGCCTAAGGTCGGCAAGTTGCTTCTCTAGGTTGCTTGCTGTCGTGCGGCTTTGGCCCTCGCTGTCCTTTAGCTGAGAGATGATCTCGGTACTCTTAGATGTGTGCAATCGCACTTTCTTGATCTCCTCAGACAGGGCATCGTGGTTCCTGCGCGCGTCAAAGTACTTTTGGTTCGCTTTGCCTTTCTCGGCAATGGCCATGGCCAACCGTTCCTCCACCGCGGCGAAGTCGGCAATCTTCTTGTTCGCGGCCGCCTGGTACTTCTTGACCGCAGCCGTCATGGCAGGCAGCTCATTGTTGATGCTGTCAAAGTCCGACTGCAGCTTCTTGTATTTCTCGCGGAGCTCCTCGGTGGTCATGGCTTCAATGTCCGGGCGTGGCGTCATGTCCACGTCCTCATCGGGTGTCAGCCGCTTCACCTCGAGTTCTAATGCGTTTATGTGATCCTCCTTGGCGTTGACAAGCGCCTTCATCTCGTCCAAGGCCGTCCGCTCCTGCTCCTTGCTCCCTTGCAGCTTCGTGATCTCGTTGTATAGCTCGTCGCGTGCAGCTCTGATACGCACCAAGTTTGTGTCGGACTGTTGCAGCTGTTCCTCCAGTTCGATGGTAAGTTGCTGCGCCTCGGCCTCCAGTTTCTTCTTGTACACGGTGCGTTCGGCTGCGTACTTGGCGTTCTCATCCTCGAGCCTCTTGCTTTTTGCCTCCAACGTGTTCAACTTCTTGATCAATTCCTCCTGCCTGGTTTTGAATAATCTGTAGATTTCTGTGCGGGAGTAGTCCTCATCGGACAGGTTAGCGAGCTTGGCCTGCGCAGCGGTCAGCTCTTCGCGGGCGGCCTTTGCCTCTGAGAGCGCGGCTTCGAGCTGTTCCTTCTGTTTGTTGCTGACGGCGGTGGTCTCTCTCAGCTTCAGCTGCAGCTCACCGGTGTTGCCATTGGATTCACCAGCGCCGTTCTCTTGCTCGCCACCGGCAGGGCGCGGGGTGGAATTCGCCAGAGCCTGTTGCTCGAGCTTCTGAACCTGGTTGCTCCTGAGCCGGTCCATTTTGCGTTCTGCCTTCATGTACCGCAGCGTGGCCGTATTGAGCTGGTCCGAGACGGACTCCTTCTCGGACGACAGCCGATCGATCTTGACCAGGAACTCCTTCTGAGCAGCGAGCAGGTTGTTGACCTGCGCTTCCAGTTTGGCGACATCTGGCTCCGCCTTGGGTCGGCCAGACGAGAGATGCTTGAAGACTGACTGGGCCAGATCCCTGATGGTCGAGCCCTTGCTGGCGAGGTGCGATTCCAGCTCCTCGATATCCTTGAATGTGGTGTGCGTGGGGAAAGCCTGCTCGCCAGAGCCAGGTTGGAAGGGGATAGTCTCCTCGGCGAAGACCTTGAGCTCTTGTAATAGCTAGAGAACGGTCAGCATTACGACCCGCCCAAGACACGACGGCAAGGGTCCATCTCACCTGGATCCACCAGGCGTCGACGATGCGGATATGGTCATCGTGGTGGAGGGAGCGGCGCTCCATCTCCTCGAGCCGGGTCTCGAGGGTGCTGCACGTGCGCTTGTATTCTTGCATCTGGCGGTATATGGCACCCTTTGTGTATTCCTAGTCGCACCAGCACTGTCAGCGAATCCTTGGTTCCTCGCGTTCCCGTCGTGTAGCTTTTCATACGTGATGTGATGACGAGGCATTTCGGTAGGTAGAGAGGCATGCAGGAGGATGGCAGGATCTCAGTTTCAAGCAGAGCTGATGGCAGCGAGGCTGGGCATCATCACTGAAATGGTGAGTATAATTCCGCGAAAGAGCAGTGGCGCAGGCGTATGGGCCGTGGAGGCAGCACACTAGAGAGCCCGCGCCGGTGGTCGGGAAGGGGAGAGCAAATGGCCGTGGCCACGATGCTCTCGGCGGTGCACGTGGAGGAGGGGAGGTGGACGTCGGGCTGGAGAGGGAGAGGGAGAGGGAGAGGGAGAGGGAGAGGACGAGGCTGTGGGGATGGAGGTGGATTGCGCAAAAAGTCGGGCTCGACCTACCTCGATCCAGGCATCTTCCTTCACGTCGTCGTCCTTGGCGGCATTGGCGCCGCCATTGAGATGCTGGCGCTTGCTGGGGGGCTCATCGGTGGCGGTGATGGCCGGTCTCTTGCGGTCCTCCATTTTGACGAGGGGGGACAGTGGCGCGGAGGACTTGGTGGTGGATAGAGGCATGAAGAAGCGACAGCCCGTATCGTCGGGACCCGGTTGGCGGATTGGCGAGGAGAGAAGGAGGGGGGAACCAGCCGAGCGAGGTGACCGAGACGGGAGACGCGAGACGGGAGACGGGGTGATGAAAAGATGGGTTTGGGGCCAAGATAGGGTTGATTGAGGTGGTCAAGATGCGACGCAGGCCAGGAGGAATGCAGAGGAGAGAAGAGACGTAAGCTGTGTGTCCCCGTGACCGCGTGGGCGGCGGCGGCGAAGTTCAATGCAGAGAGACTCGCAGGGCCAGGATCGCAGGCGGAACCGCAGTCGGACGAGCGTGGTTGCAGGCCTGGGAGAGTCGTGTGCACGGCACGGGAGAGAGGATGAGGATGAGGATGGGGAGAAGGGGAAGGGAGATTGGCGTGTGTTGCGTGCGAGAGCCTGTCTGCCAGGAGGTTCGACGTCGATGAAAACTTGACCAGAGTTGAATCCGGCTGTCGACCCGTTTCCAACGCGAGAGACTGGCCGCGCTAGGCCGGAACAGGGCTAGAACGATGCGTCCTTTTGATGATTCAACGCGCGCTGCACGCTGGGCTGGGCTGGGCTGGGGGGAAGGGCTGCTTGGGGGGGGGGCTTGCTGGGCTGGAAGGCTGGAAGGCTGGAAGGCTGGAAATGCTCTCCTCCCAGCCCAGGGCAGACGGCCGCTGGCCAAACTCGTATGCAGCCCAAGACCCCCAGCCCAGGACCAAAGGACGGACTGAATCCCTACCTAACTTAGAGAGTTGGGCGGGTCAGTGGGCAGATCTACTGACTAGGTAGTGCGAAGGGACCAGGCCAGGTTTATCAGTGCATTGGCCTGTGCGCTAATCGGCCAAAAAAAAGTGACTTACCCCCCCGCCCCGCCTCGAAAAAAAGATCACGGGCGGCCGTGGGATTGATTGTCTACCTAATCTCTCTATCTACATACATACACTCCAACAATCGCTCTCTCTCCCGCCCTCGCATCCCGCCCACGCCTGCAGTCGACTCTATTCCTCCCTCGGCTAGTACAAGCGACACACACGGAAATCAGACATTTCGCATTCGTTGGTTGCTCGCCATTGTCACCATCCATCCCGTACTCGACCACGAGGAACCAACAGCTCGAGCCGTCCCTCGCTGATCAGGAACACCACTCCCCCGCCATGCATGTCGGTCGTCTGTGACTCAACTGCGGACTGACACCGCCCATCGACGACCACCACGCCAAACCGCCGACATGAGTTCCATGCTGAAGAAGACCGGTGGCCTGTCCTTCAAGCCCAAGGCCGGCCGCCGCCCCGGAGCTGCCTCTGCCTCGCAGCCCGCTCCGTCCCAGACCACCTCGCGGGCCCCGACCACTGAGCCAGCTGCCCATTCGGCCACGTCTACACCAGCACCCGCCGCTGCTCCCGCTCCGGCGCCTACGCCTCCTGCTTCTTCCTCAGCTTCCGCTCCTGTTGTCGCCAGCGAAACACAAGTTCCCCGGCAGCAGGAGAAACAGCCTTCTGCAGAACCCCAGCAGGATGTCCAGAGCGCAAGATTTGACAAGCCACCCGCTGCAACCACACGGCCGCCTCAACCCACCGCACCGGCTCCTACACCTCCGCCTACTTTACCAGCCGTCCAGTCAGCATCCTCAGAGCGACAGGCGCCAGCTGCCAGTATACCCGCAAGTTCCGCCACCAGGATACAGGAGAGCGTGTCAACCCCAGCCAGCAGTCCGCCGCCTACCCAGTCATCGACCTCCGGCACGGGGGCCTCCGAGCCCGCATCACGACGTCCGCTCCCCGAATCATCACCCGCAATCCCACAGTCGGCTCTACCCGCTGCCCCGAAAGTAGCGCCAACGGCCCCCGCACCCGCACCTTCTGCGCCAGGTTTGCCGAGCCCTGCCGTCACAGCGATAAGCCGCACGTCTGCAGCACCGGGACGATCACTCTTGTCTCCATCTCCCTTTCCCGTCTCGGACACCATCAACGCGGCGCCCACCCCGGACCAGTCCCAGGCCAACAGTTCGGGCGAGACAGGCCCCCCAGCTGCAGCTCCTAAGCCGAAGCGACGATATCAAAGACGCCCGCAGCCAGAAGATGGGGAAGGTGCCTCGAATGGGGAGGGCGCAACTGCAGCGCCCAAACCAAAGCGCCAGAGGAAGCGCAAAGCCCCGGAAGCCAATGGACAAGGCGGTGGTGAGGTGACTACGGACGGAGAGGCAGCAGCAGCATCGGCACCGAAACGCTACCGCCGCCGCCAGCGCGAGCCGACCCCGGAACATGACGAGGACGGAAAGCCGAACCATGCAACGACCAAACTGGCCGACTTGACCAGGGACCTGGGTATCGGAAAGGCGTTCAAGCATGCCGACCTGATTGCCGAGCGCGCACGGCAAGCCCGCCACGAGGCCAAGATGAGAAAGCTCGAGAAGCAGAAGCGCGCCATGGGCCTCCTTGCACCCGGGGACGCGGCCAGCGAGGCGGCCTCGCGCGCGGGGACACCTGCCGCGGCCGCGGCCGCCGAACCCGCCAATGTCAACCGTGGCCAGGGTATAGATTTCGACATTGTGGACGGCCAGATCATCATCAACCAGAACTCGCTCGTCATCAACCAGCACGCCGCCGAGGGCCAGATCGAGATGGAGACGGTCGAGGAGGACGAGTTCACGCACCTGACGACGTCGGCCTCGTACATGCGCCCGTCGCGCGCCATGGGCTCGAACCACTGGAGCGACGAGGAGACGGAGCGCTTCTACCACTACCTGACCATGTTCGGCACCGACTTCGAGACCATCAGCCACGTGTTCCCGGGCAAGAACCGCCGCCAGGTCAAGCTCAAGTTCAACCGCGAGGAGAAGGCCCGCCCCAACCGCATCAACGCCGCCATCATGGCCCGCTCCCAGAAGAAGGTCGCCATCGACCTCGACGACTACAAGGCCAACCGCGCCGCCTCCGCCGCAGACGACACCTGGATCACCCAGGATAAGTTCCTGGCCGAGACGGAGCAGCTGCGCAAGGAGCAGGAGCGCGAGCTCGAGGTCAAGAGGCAGGAGCGCCGCGACCTCGGTCTGCTGGACGACAAGCCCGCCACTGCCACCGACGAGAAGCCCGAGGGCGAGCAGGTGGTCGACGGCGATGGCGAGGAGGGTCAGGAGGAAGAGGAGATCATAGAGGACGATGCCGACGTTGGCGGTGCGGCCGAGATGATCGCCGCCTAGCCCGATACCGCGTGTCCCGTCAGCCGAGAAAAGCTCATGGCCTCGTATGGTCCAGCCATTGATTCCACCGCGATGGCAGCCCGCAAGCGTGTTTGTCTAGATACCCCATTTCCTTAGCACGCTTGCGAGCCCGCCCGTCGCGCGTCCCGAATCGCGGCCCGGTCTCGGTGTCCTCCTCCTCTTGCCTCACCTCCCTTTCCCACAGCAGCATGTCCTAGAACATGCATAGACCATCGTCCTTGCTGCATGCCACTCAGAAAGAGAGAGAGCGCGCGCGCGCGCAAGAGCACACAGACACGGCACAGATCCGCGGCCTTTCAAGAGCCGTCTTGGGGGCCGGGAAGATGGCGGCAGCTTTGGCGCGAGCTGGTGCCAGGTCGCCTGGGGGCGAGGGTGAGATATGTATGAATTATGTCACGAATAGACGAGGAATTCTTTTTTGGGAATGGATACGAGCGAGAAATGAAAACCCATTTTTTGTCAAGACACGTCCCTCGATCAACGATTTGCCGTATCTGTCTGTGAATGTGATGCTGGGTGACTCTGTATGTAGCTGACGACTTATCCGAACACTTTGGTACTCACTTGTACAGATTACGCACGAGGTCTAATAGGAAGCAGGTCGTGAAGGAATCCTGAAAGAACCCACCTCTCCCGTGGTCACTACAGGACAAAAATGACCAATGATTAGTCGAGGTGAAACCCTCTGTACATGACACGTCGGAATTCTAGGGGGCATGGTGATCATCTTTCTTTATCATCAAGTGAGAAGCACACTAGCTGAGCTATATTGTCCCTTTTTTTTCGTATGCCTGTCGACTTTTCCACTGGCATGGAGAAGAGAACACTCTGCCCGGTGAGGAGTGCTTCTCCGTCGCCCCGATCCCGTGGGATGAAACACAACGGCAAAGATGGGCTCGTCTCCCACCATGCAGCGATGGGCATCGTGCCTCTCCTGCCTCGGCACAACCTCAAACCCTCGCATCAAGATAGCGACCCCTCCCGAATCGTGGAACATGCTATGTTGCCTATGCGTGACGAAAGAAAAAGCGTGAGAATGGACGTAGCAGGGGATATCACTGTGGTCGCCGAACCGTCGTACAAAGGACGCGCGAGGGGGGGGGAACTCTGACGGACTCTCAGGCCCTTCAGTTGTCGGCCGGGTCGTCGAGGTCACCCTGGTCGAACAGGAAGTTGGCAGCAAGCTCCTCGTTCTTGTCGCATGCGAAGTAAGCCTGGATAGCCTGATCTCTGTCAAAGCCCAGCCGACATAACTGCGAAGTTGTCAGCATTCACACGCTCATTGATTCCAGACAGGAAATGCGGCCACGACTTACTCTCTCGATAGCTTCCCTCTCTTCCTCGGTTACACTAATGGCCTGGACGCCCGGGGGAAGGGCAGCGTCGTCGTCTGTCTCCTCGCCCAGCAGGTTCAGGAACTGTTCCGGGTTGGCGGAGATCAGCTGAGCAAGCTGGGGGTTGCCAGCGCCGAGCTGCTGCAGGATCGGCTCCAACATCTGAGGCTGTTGCTGTACAACCTGGCGGAGCTGCTGGAACTGAGCGTTGCCGCGCAAGAACTCGAGGTTGCCAAGACCACCCTGTCCAGCGGCACCAGCTGCTGCGGCGGCGGCAGCGGCAGCACCGGCACCGCCCGTGTTGCCGCCAGCGCCGCGAGATCCACCGCGGCCTTGTTGTGCGGCGAGGTCGAAGAGGTTGACGCTGCCATCATCACCGCCCTCGGCAGGGGCAGCGGCGGTCTGGGCGGAAGCTGCAGGGGCCTGAGCAGCAGGTGCTCCGCCTTGGGGTTGGGCGGGTTGACGCGCGCTCTCGGGAATGCCCTGTTTCATCATATGTGTGTTAGTCAGTGATCCCCGAGAGATGGTGCGCAAGGGAGAGCTTACGTTCAGCAGGTACTCGACGGCCCGGTCGGGGTTGAAGAAGGCGGCGCGCATGGCGGCGTCAATCTGGGCACGCTCGAATCCCATGGCTTCCATATTGGCAATGATGCCCTCTCTGTCGGCGCCCATGGCCATGGCATTGGGGTCGTTCAGGTTGCTCGCAGCAGGGGCAGCGGCACCGGTGCCGGCCGGGGTGGGGGTTGCGGGCGCGGCAGGAGCGGTAGAGCTGTGTGCCGGGGCCGGAGGAGCGGCGGGGGTCGCGGTCGTTCGTGCGGCAGCGGGTGTCTGAGGAACATTGGCAGAACTGGAGGCGGCGGCAGCAGGTGCGGGCTTGGGCTAGATGGGAGTCAGCAGCAGGTCGGGTCGGCGGCAGAGCATGTTGCTTCGCCGCGGGTCCAGGCCACGGACGGGAGAGCCAGTTGGAAGACGTACCTTGTTCACCATGCAGACGACGAAGCCCTTCTCCTCAATCTTGTACGTCTCGATCGTGTCCTCATCCTTCAAGATCTTGCCTGTCGCCGAGGGTTAGAGACATGCAACACACGGCCTGGCCTGGTGGTGGGGCAGGGCAAGGTGAGGCGAGGCGAGGCACCAGCTAGCACGTACCGGAGTAGATGAGCTTCTGGGACTTGGGGTCCCAGCCCTTCTCGTCGGAGATCCTCTGCTTCACAGCAGAAACCTAGCAGTCCACCTTGTCAGCCGTGTTTACCAGTGGTTGTGCGGGCGACAACGAGACCCGGGATGAGGTGGGGTAGCTGCTATCGGGGCGGCGCATCGCAGCGTCGTGCGCGCGCCTAGCGAGCCAGAGAGATGGGAGGCGAGAGTGGGAGACAGCATCATGGCGACATAC